>NC_071440.1:21759983-22059983 GCF_017976375.1 Cuculus canorus
TATTAGGGAGAGATTTAATTATTTCTTTGGGAATCAATTTGATAATTGATCAAGGATCAATAATGGCGAAGTAGTTAAACAAATTACAGCTGAAATACGGAAGTTAGCACATGTCCCTGTCCAAACTTGGAAAGGCTGGGACATTGACCTGTTTACCTGGCTTCCTGGAAGCCCATGGGTAAAACGAATCTTATTTTATTTGTTATGTGAATTAGCCACATTGTTGTTTTTGCCATGTGCTATTCTATGTTTTATACGATTGATTCAACACGTTATAACTAACATGAAATTTGCTACTATGGTCTCACCTGATGGCGTTAAACAAATTCGAGCTGTACACCAAACTACACAGTCAACAATAAGGATTATATAGTTAATGCAATGCCAAGACAAGTTTAGTGAACTATTTAATAGAAAATAAGAACCTGAGAACAATTAACTGTATAACAATCCGATAAAATCCCAAGCGACGCAATCAAAGCAGAAATACACCACCCGTGAGTTCAGCACAGTCCTTTGGTGGCTGTCAGGATGATGGCTGACCTGATTGGGACTGGAAGAGGTGGACAAATATGGCTCCGTCTCTCTCTCCCGTAGCGTGCTGCATGATCATGAGGCACCCGATGCTCACCCAACGATGACCTTTGATACTTCCGTCCATCGTGGCCTTTTCTCACGGGGGCGATAACGACAGGAAAAGTCCAACAAGAAACAATGCACTGCATGGCAACAAACCTTGTCCTTTTTTTTTTTTTAAAAAAGCTGTCTCCAGTACCTGAACCGAAACTTCAGTCCATGCTTGTGACTTTAGCGGTCTTGGTCTCGGTCTTGGCCTTGGACGAGTGGAAGGGGAAGACGGCCTTCTTCTTCTTCTAAGCCAGCCCCTAGTCACACATTCATATATTGTGATGGCAGCCACTATCACAAGCACCTGCACGAAATACCCAAACAGCATGATAAGCGAAAGCAGACAAGGGGGGCTGGGAGTGTTCGTTAGAGCTTAGCGTTGTTCGCCTTGAAGACCTTGGAAGTTGATAATGAAGGATAGTGAATCTCGAAGGGAATGAGAAGAGCCATTCCCAAACAAGTAAACAAGGTCCCTCTAAATCACCATCTGAATTCCTAAATCGACTGAGGAATATAATGTGCTGCAACACTGCTGGATCCTGGGTCAAGGGTAGGAATACAACAACTAGGTTTTTGTTTTGGGCCAGTCTCAAACAGGAATAGTGGCTCATGTGAAGGAAGACTGACGGGGACCTAGGGAATCCAACCTAGCGGATCCACTGGTTATAATGAAGCCAGGGAAAGAGGAGAAGAAAGCAGAATTTTAGTTGACACAGACGCAACATATTCAGTTTTGAACCAGGCTCTGATGTTCCTAGGAAATGCCTATATCGTGGTAAAAGGGGCAACTGGCCAAATTGAAAAGGCATATTTTTGTGAACTTCTAAGATATAAACTGGGAATACAATGGGGAGAGATTTATTAGAACAATTGGGTGCAATTATAAAATTTGAAAAGAGAGAGATCACTCTGGAGGTAAATGACCAGCAGTATATGCAAATAATGGGTTTATCCTTAGCCAGTGTTCCCACAAAAGGAAAACTCAGTAAAGAAATCACGAACCAGGTATGCCTCAAGGTATAGGCCACCAATGTGCCCGGGACTTATGGGCTGTAAATAAAATAACAAAAACCCTTTACCCGGTGGTAGCAAATCCATATACCCTGTTAACTGTATTAATACCTGAACTAACCTGGCTTACTGTTTCAGACCTGAAGCATGCCTACTTTTGCCTCCCTCTCCATGAAGCCAGCCAGAAAATATTTGTATTTGAATGGAAAGCCCTGAAAACAGGTGCAGAAATCAACTCACCTGGATATTTGGTAATCAACTTGCAAAGGATATTGAGGCCTGGAAGCCCCACCTGAGGAAGGGAGAGTGTTGCAGTATGTAGATGATACCCTGATTGCCAGCAAGACAACGCTTACATGACCTGCATGGTGAGTCTGTTAAATTTTCTGGGGCTCCAGGGATACCATGTATCTAAAAAAGGGCCCAAATAACATAATCTATTTGGGCTATGAAATCAGCGCTGGACAAAGAACTTTGGGACAGGCCTGAGAAATGGCAATATACCAAACCCCGAGACTGTAAACAGTGAAAGAGTTACGAACTTTCTTGGGGATGACTGGGTGGTGTTGGCTATGGATCTATAACTATAGACGGCTTGTTAAACCCCTGTATGCACTAACCACCACCACAAAGAGGCTGTGCAAACCTTTGAACAGCTGAGGAAAGCCCAGATGTCAGCCCTGGCCTTAGGACTTCAAGATGCGAGTAAGCCATTTTTCCTTTTCTCTCATGAGAAGCAAGGGATTGCCCTAGGGCCTGGCTGTTTACGAGCGGTTGAGGCCGTCATGCTAAATATCCAGGACGCACAAAGATTTACCCTGGGCCAGAAAATGACTGTGTTAGTGTCTGGAAGTGAAAGGTGGGCACTGCCTTTCTCCACAAAGGTTCCTAAAATACCAAGCTATAACGTTGGAACTTGTGGTTACTAACATCATCAACCCTGCTTCTTTTCTCAGTGGAAATACAGGAGAACCAGTGCACCAGGACTGCTTAGAGACCATCGAGGCCACATAATTGAGCTGTTCGGAACTGAAAGACATTCCCATGGAAGATGCTGAGGGCTGGTTCATGGATGGAAACTATGTCTTAAACAATAAAAGACATGCCAGGGCAACAACATCAAGCATGCAGAGGGATCCTGAGACTGCTGGAAGCAGTCCAGCTACCTGAGAAAGTGACAATCATGCACATCAGGGCGCACCAGAAGGTGAATTGGGAACTGGGGAGAGAAAATGAGCTGGCGGACAGAGAGGCCAAACTGGCAGCCAAAGGTGAGGTAAAAACAAAAGGGGCTTTGATCCCTGACAGGCAAATCTCTGTAGAAGGTGAGCCAGAATATACCAAGGAAGATCAGAGAATCAGAAATTTATTATAGACCTGGGAGAGTCATATAGTAAAGAGGGGCGGGTCCTCACTCCACAAGGGAAACTAATCATTCCCCCTTATATAACATGGCTTTTGATCAGGGAAGAACACAGGAAGAGACATGAGGGGGAGAAGTTTTATATAAACACCTAATTAAAGGGATTGCAACTAGAAATTTATGCACCATTGTGAGACAAGTGGCTCAGCAGTGTGACCTTTCCCTCCAGACTAATCCCAAAATTGCCCTAAACCAGAAATGGGCCAAATTGGAAGGGGCAGCGGGCCTGGGCAATAATGGCAGATTGATTTTTCGGAACTCCCAAGACAGGGGGGATGTCGATACTTATTGGTATTAACTGGTACCTTTTCACGTTGGCCGGAGGCATTCCCTACTAGAACAGCCAAGGCTCCAGAGGTAACCAGAACATTAATACAGGAGATAATACCATGCTTTTGGGGTCCAGCAACTATGTCTCCTCATAGGGGATGATATTTTATCTCAAAAGTAGTACAACAGATCAGTCACTATTTGGGTATGAAATCATGACCACCTACATGGTGGCATTGGACAAATAAAGATTCCATAAAGATTGGAAAACATGAGGTTGAGATGCAAAGTAGGGGTTTGGATGGACCTGTGCATAACATATGACCTGGACATTATGTAAATGTAAAATCTCTTGCAGAGAGGACTCTGGAATCGCAGTGAGAAGGACCATTCCAGGTGCTCCTTACCTCCTTCACAGCAGTTGAAATCAAGGAGCAGAGTACATGGATCCATTGCACCCAAGTGAAAAAGGCACATAAATCTCCATGAAGGGTCACGCAAGTCCAACCAGGAAAATAATTTTTCTCATGATCATAATTATAATCCAGGGAGGAAAAGGCACCTCTAGCCAAAAGAATACTGAGTGGCCTTGGTCTCAAGCTTTTATTGGATATACTGGAGCCATAGGAAATATTCTGATCAAAAGGGTTAAATCTATCAACTGTGGTTATGCATGAAAATCATGTATATGTGAAGCAAGAATGGAATGCGGATAGAGAAAAGGGGATTCAGCAACTTCAGGGGACTGTAGGAGGAGAAATCAAAATAGGATGCTGAATGGTTAATAGGACTATAATTATAGGAAACAACGTTTCTTTGGCCCTCAGTTGTATACAGGCACAATTATGGATGCAATCAGTGGCCGCCTTAATTATAAGAGAAGGTGATGACAGTACTTTCCCACCGAAATCCAGAAAGTGATTTGGGACAGTGCCACTGGCTTAGAGAGGAAGCTTCAATCCTGGTAGACTCTGGTAAATTTCACCTATGACCCCATCACTAATACAGCCACAGCCGTTGTGTTTACCATATGTAATGCTTCAATCCACTCCGTCATTGCATTAGGATTAAGCCATGATAAAACTGTGCTCTATCCTTCTGAACACAGAACATGGGCACAAATAGTGAACGGGAAATGGCAAACTGTGAATTTAGAATCTTGCATTACATGAGAACAACAAGGATTCATTTGCCAAATAATGCAATTGATGCTCAAGACATCTGCCTCGACACTGAGCAAAACATCTGTCACTTTGAGATCCATCTAGACCCTAATCCGAGGACTATACTTGTATATATGGGCCAGGGTTGCGTGTATTTGAGAACTGCTTGTACCTCTGTAGTAATAGATGAGATAATTATGGATAGTAAGAATAATTCTAATTTCTAATTTCTGTATTTGTAATCTTGTTAAGATTGTTGGGTGTGACTTTTCTTATTTAGCACCAGTTGTATCCCATCAGATGATAAAACCCAATTGTACAATATTTCACAAATTATCACCTGTACCTATTGGAATGAATCTTACATTGGTAAAATAAATAATGAAACAGTTAATGAAACATCAGGACTTGATTATAATTCTGGACGAGGTCCAGGAAAGTGGGAAAAGACCCTGATAACAGTCCACCACTACACAGAGGAAAGAAAGGGGGTCCTAAGAGGGTAAAAGAAAATGTAAACCATCATTGGAGGGACGTGTTATTCGGATGGTCCCCTACCGCGACTGGCATTCTAAATAAGTTGTTTCACCCCATTATTGTCCTTCTGATGCTAGTTTTAGTTAGCTTTGTTTTCTCTGCTATGCTATTTATTTGGAATTGGAGAATGCTACAATGACTAACAATTTTGACTTCTATGTCTAGTGCCCATGAGAATGCATTAAAAACATGATTTTCCAACAAAATATCATCCAATTCCCCTATGAGAGATAAATTACACAGTTGGCAAATGAATTTGCCCATGTTAAAAAGTCAGGGGGGAATTGATGAGCGAAAGCAGACAAGGGGGGTTGGGAGTGTTCGTTAGAGCTTGGCATTGTTCGCCTTGAAGACCTTGGAAGTTGATAACGAAGGAGCCAGCTAGCAGAAGTTTACTGATAAGTGGGCATTGGAATGCAGAAAGCTGGAAAACAACCAGAAGAGACTATGCTTGTACACAGTTAAAGGAAAAAACTTATCTTCATCTTGAGGGAGACTTGTTACTTCATCCCTAAGACCCCAGCCCACGACTACCAGGAGGCACTACGCGGGTGCAAGACTGGAGCGAACTTTCCAGAACTAATTATAATACGAAGCGGGGAAAGGTTATGAATATGTAGTAGGCCCTTATAACTATGCATGTCTTTACACTATAAGTAGCTGCTTGTTAAGCTATACGGTGTGCAAGCTAGGAGGAGAACCCCCTTGCACCCAGCACTGGAAATAAACATACCTGCTTTATAACTCATTTTGGGTTATAGGGTTTGATTCCGCAAAACAAGTATGCCAACGCAAAGGGGTTCGTCTCAGATTCCAGCCATTTTTTTTCTGCTGGGATGGTTGCTGGTGACTCGGACGAAGCTAAGTGCGCAATGAGACCCTCTCACCCCTCCTCACCTCCTAGAATGCATGTGTAAGCCCTGGAGACATGCGCTTTAAGTTAAAGAGGTGGAGGAATCCTTTTTTTTTTTTTGCTGCGTATGTTGACTCTGACCCCCAAACCCCTACCGCCCAGACCAATTGACCACTTGTGTTTGAATTTTGTATTTACAGAACCATAAAAAAAAAAAGAGAACCTTTATATATGGGTACCATTTTTTTATAATATGAGAAATTGACCATTGACAGGTTAAAATGGACTGAAGAGGATGAAAAGAGATACCAAGAATTAAAAGATCAGTTGATAAGTGCACCAGTGTTAAATTTTCCAGATTTATACAAACCCTTTCAGTTATTTATAGATACCAAGGACCATACTACGTATGTAGTGTTAACTCAGGACTGGGCAGGAAGTGAAAAAACAGTAGGATATTTTTCAAAGTTATTGGACCCCATGAGCCGGGGTTGGCCTACGTGTTTACAAGCCGTTGTGGCTGTGGCCTTATTAGTAGAAGAAGCGAGGAAAACTACATTTGGGGCTTCCCTGATAGTATATACCCCACACAATGTCAGGGGAATTTTACAACAGAAAAACGATAAATGGCTCACCGATAGTAGGTTGTTAAAAGGTACAGGTAGACTTTACGGAATTACCAAAGGTAGGATGGTATAAATATCTTTTAGTGATCGTAGATCAATTAACACACTGGGTTGAAGCCTTCCCTACCGCACGAGCTACAGTCCAAACAGTGGCTAAACATCTTTTGGAAAACATTATCCCTTGTTTCAGTATGATTCAGGTCATCGATTCAGATCAAGGATTGCATTTTGGATCAAAGGTTCTCAAAGAGGTCATAGCGGCCTTAGGTATAAAATGGGAATATCACACCCCATGGCATCCCCAAAGTTCCGGTAGAGTTGAACGAATGAATATAGAAACAAAAATGGCATGGATAAAATGTCTTCCATTAGCCCTATTAAATGTTAGGACAATGCCACATTCGGAGAGTGGCTTATCACCTTTTGAAATGTTATATGGGATACCATATTTCCATGGTATGCCCATTGATCACCCACCAGTAAATGATATGTCTATTCAATCTTATATAATTACTTTGACCGGTCATCTACAGGAATTACAAAATAGAGGCCTATTAACACAAAATGTCCCTTTGGGACTAGCAATACATAAAATACAACCGAGAGATTATGTAATGATAAAAGGCTGGAAAGAAACCTCCCTCACTCCTTGATGGGAGGGACCATTCCTTGTGCTTTTGACTACAGATACTGCAGTACGAACTGCTGAGAAGGGTTGGACCCATACGTCACGAGTGAAAGGACCTATTCAACTGGACTTAGATAAAAGTGAATGGACAGTGGTCTCCCTGCCCAGAGACCTGAAACTCTGGATTCAACACCGAACTGATGCAAGAGGAAGCTCAAGCACAAGAACAGTGGTATCGCAGTCAAAAGATTAATTGTGGGGAACTAGAGTGCGATTGTTATCCATTTATTTGCTTTATATGCCATTATTGCAAGGAAAAGTGAGTCTGTCATTGTAGACATGGTTATACTCCCTGTGGGATATGTCTAGAAGTGCCAAAAATACTGAACAGACCCTCCGTATCACAGGACTTTTAGGAACTATAGAAATAGATTCCTGGGAGTGGTGGGAATTATTTTTAAATGGAGTCCAAGGAAAATTAAGTGTGCACCCTAATATAGTTGCCCTTGAGTGTAGAAAGAGAATTAAAGTCCCTTGTTCTGCACCAGCAGTAAAGAAAAAGAATTGGGATGCCTTTAAGAAAAGACATGAGCTCCGGCAGTCCTCCCCCAGACTCCCTGAAGAATGCCCCTACTGCCAAGAAGATGGCTCCCCTCACTGCTGGAGGCAACCCAGTAGGCGTAGGAAGAGGCAGAGGGATATGAAAGTGGGAATGGATAATAATCATCTTAAACCTAATGACCGATGGGACTGCCGACTCATGCTCGAAGTGTTACCAAAATGTTAAATATGGACGCCAAATCACCCAAGCATTGGCAATTCATTCGCACATTAATGCTGGTTGTTATGAGGAGAGACGACTAGAAAGTTGTTACAGCCAAGGGCAAAAATATTGGGTAGCAGAAAACCTTGGGAGTAAAACAGGATGAGTTGTTAAAGGATACAGTACCTGCCCGAAAGGAGAAATATATATCTGTTTTACTCAGGGAGGAATGTGGGGCTATACTGATGGAGGGGGACTTCAGGATAGATATAAGGAAGAATTAGTTTGGAACATTAGCCAGCATTTACAGAAATCGAATGATCGGGTAAAGGTTGGCCCCTCCCTTTATGAAAAATTAAAAAAAAAAAACCAGACTCAGTGAGTGAGATCTCTCCACTCTGGGTAAAAACTTATATGTAGACTTGATGCAGGGAACAGTTACAGAACTGAATATATCGTCCTATTGGATATGCGGAGGATCCCAAATGACAGAACAATGGACTTGGAAAGGGGAAGGGATAGGCCCCCAACAACTTTTAATCTGGAATTACACCCATTCTTCGCAAACATCTAGACCTGAGGGATGGATATTAAGCCATGAAATAATAGGACAAGCCTGTATAACTCGAGAAGGATTAAATTTTACTCGATATGTAGGACATACCCCTTGTAAATTAATGTTAATTACCAATGCTACTCATAAATGGTGGTGGCCAATACCCCTCCTCAGGATTCTGGTCCAGCAGCTGTAGCGAGAATAAGACAATATGCTGGAAAAATATGACTGGTGCCAACCCATTTAAAGAGGCTGAAGACCTCAAGTGTTTCTGGGATAACCCAGAAAGAAACAATCAGAAATGGAAATCACCGGATGGGTTATTTTGAAGTTGTGGGAAAAGAGCCTACAATGAATTACCTAAGAGATGGAGAGGGACTTGTGCTATAGGAATAATACAACCTGCGTTCTTTTTAATACCTAAGCAAAAAGAGAATATCTTAGGAAGACCATTATATGAAACTTCAGATAGAAATAAGCGTGGTATTAGCATCGGAGGAGTGCAAACCTGGGGAGAAAATGAATGGCCTCCTGAGAGAATCATAAAATATTACAACCCGGCTACATGGGCTCAAGATGGAAGTTGGGGATATCGCACCCCAATTTATATGCTTAACCGCATAATAAGACTACGGGCCGTAGTGGAGTTAATTACTAATAAAACTGCTCAAGCATTAGAGCTGATAGCAAAACAATTATCACAAACTCGAGCAGGGATATACCAAAATTGATTAGCCCTAGATTATTTGTTGGCTGAAGAGGGAGGAATTTGTGGAAAAATCAATAATTCTGAATGTTGTTTAGAAATTGATGGTAATGGACGAGCTATTACAGAAATAGCTGAAGACATCAAAAGAATTGCTCATGTACCAGTTCAAAAATGGGATTCAATTTTGAAAGATGATTGGTGGGATAAATTATTTGGAGGAGCTTGGTGGAAAAGAGTGGGATTTATAATTTTATGCTCTATGGTTGGGTTGTTATTTCTACCATGTATGATTCCATGTTTTATCAGGCTGATCCACTCTGTGATCCAAGGAATGTAGGTTTCTGCAATGCCCCTGGATCCAGAGAAGGCTGATGGAGGAAAAATCCACTCCTTAATGATAATAAAACCAAAACAAAATTCTGAACTTTCAGCGGCAGACAAAATATTAAAACAAATATTTAAAAAAATATTAAAATTGTGAAGAGTGTAGATATAATTCGTGCCAGAAAACACAGTGTAATGCCTGTTGGTGCACGACCTGCAAAATAGCATTAGAGACGATAGGGAAAAAGGCCTGCTAGGATGATTCGGAGCCTGAGTAAAGGTCAGGACCTCCTAAGGAGGCATGGAACAATAGCAGGACATTTTGCGGATTAACTTGATATTGACCATGAAAAACATGTTGTGCAAGAAACCAAGCTCAAAGTGCAGAAGTGAAGATAAGGAAGAAGGAAAGAAAATCACCTTAAAAGGAACTAACAAACCTACGGCTTAAACCTACTCTTGAGAAATCACCACATCGACAATATGGACCTGCAGAACAATATAAAAGGAACTAAGAGCTTAGACTTAGGTGTGCGTCGTTGGTGGAGCGGAGACTCCCTGGCGCACCCAGTGCTGTTTGCTTCTATGCTTTCCCATATAAACATAATAAAGCAATCTTTTGCAGAAATTACGATTGATTGAATATCCATAACATTGTGACCTTTCATTACTTAAAGGGGGCCTACAGGAAAAATGGGGACAAACTTTTTAATAAGGCCTGTAGCAACAGGACAAAGGGTAATGGTTTTAAACTGAAAGATAGAAGATTTAGACTAGATATAAGGAAGACATTTTTTATGCTGAGGGTGGTGAAACACCGGCACAGGTTGCCCAGAGAGGTGGTAGATACCCCATCCCTGAAAATATTCAAGGTCAGATTGGACAGGGCTCTGAGCAACCTGATGGAGTTGAAGATGTCCCTGCTCACTGCAGGAGGGTTGGACTAGATGACTTTTAAAGGTTCCTTCCAACCCAAACAATTCTATGATTCTATGAAATACACTTGCAACTGTGATATCTCACTGACATAAATTTACCTTTATTGTAACAACAGTGGTCAGTTTTGCAAAACATTAATATATATCCTTGAAATTGAGTTCTTAATGATGTGCATATCAGTCTGGGTAACTGTCAGCTTGCCTATACTTGTGTCCTGGTTCCAGCTGGGAAAGGGTTCATTTCCTGGGTTTGGCGAGGAAAGAGTTAATTTTCATAAGTAGCTGAGAAGAGTTATTCTCAGGATATAATTTCTAACAAAGGGGCTGGGTGGGACTCAGTTTTGTAGTACTGGGTTTCATAGTAGCTGGGGTGCATGTCTGGGGATTCTGGATCAGGAGTACATGAGGTTATTGGTTCCCAGGCAGTGATTGATTTGCATTATGTATCACCCATTTTGTGTATTCTTTTATTATTGTTATTTTATTTTTCTCTTCCTCTGCTGCTCTGTTAAACTGTTCTTATCCTAACCCACAAGTTTTTCCTTTTCCTTTTTTATTCCCCTCTGCATTCCACCGGAGGTGGGGAGGAGTGAGCAAGTGACAGTTGTGGTTTCTTTGTTGCCGGCTTAGGGGCTGAACCATGACACTTTGCCAATGCCAGATTTGCTCCTAAATTTCAAGCATATGGAGTACGCACTTAGAACAGGCATCGGTTAGCAAAACCAACCAACTGAAATTGTGTAACTTAGATTGACACCAAATACAGTAGTGTACAACTGATTTGTTTAAGGAGCAGCTTGGTAGCAGAGCTAGCACAGCTCAGACAGTTGAGCTCAGACAACTGAAAATTGCTGTCAGGATTTTTTTTCATCTCTGCAAGAAAATCATGTGCTTTTTGCTTAACAGGTTCTCCATTCTGAGGCATACAACAGCAGTACATTGAAACGCTCATCTGATTTTCCTTTCTCTCTGTAGTTGAAAGCCTTTCTAGAAGAGATGTTTTTAAAGGTGGAAAGGTTCCTTTGAGTATGCATGCTTTTTAAGAGCTCTATCCACAGAATTAGCATAAGAATTTATTCTGTACTCTCCAAAGGTTCACAGTCTTACTTTGCAGGAAGCAGCAAGGGTAGGCCACTTTGTAAGGGAAGGTGAGCCAGAAGCCAAGACAGGCAGGACAGTAGCCTCACTGACAAGGGTGCAGTCTCACAGTACCTGAGCACGAAATGCAGAGCAGGTCCAGTGATGGTAACGAGGTAACCAACAGTTCAGATCACCAGGCAAGCCTGTAGTGATGAGACAGGTCCAAGATCAAGCCAGAAAGTCAAGCGAGAAGGTCAGGATCAGAGTCAGAATCAGGAAGGTGGAATAACAGGCATTCCTGCAACAAAAGTCAAGCAGAGACTGAGAGCAAGAGACTGAGCTTAAAAGCAGCTCTGGAGTGAATCCTAGAATCCCTAGGTTGGAAAAGACCTTTGAGATCATCAAGTCCAACCATACCTATCCACTACTAAATCATATCCCCAAGCACTTTATCTACCCACCATGAAGGTGGACAGGACCCCACTTCCCACGGCTTTTTCTCACACTGCACTTTCTACACAGCCCTCTGCTCAAGGCTACAGAACTGCATGAAGCAGGCACTGATCTTGAGGCATAGGCAGCTAAATCCTTGGAGAAGAGGTGCACTTGGGGCCCTAACAAAGCTTGATACACCAATTGCATGACTTTTTATTCTGTGTTGGACTTGCTTTAATTTCTGGGAAAAAAATAAGATCCACACCTGTAATTTTGGACATGGTCAGTTGAGCTGTTCTGCCTATAGCTGATACAAGTTAAGAAGCTGCCCCCCCCCAGTCTTACTTGCCAAAGCTTTTGTGTCACAGGCCACTATCCAACTGGACCTGTGTTTGTAATTGCTTTCTAATAGCCCTGTCAAAATTATCTGGTTAAAAATATCTACTAAAAGCATGTTTAAGATAAACTGTGTTTAAGGTGTGTTCAAGATAAACTAAGTCACTTTAACATAACTGCATTAGGGGACAATTCCATATGCACTAACGTTGGTAGACCTTTGGGGGAAGCAATCTCTTAATTCAAATTGACTGTGGCTAGATCAGGATGTCTAAAATGTCTTTACATGTTTCATGCTTTAAAAATCCTAGTTTTGGAAATTAAGACTGGAAGGTATTTTCAGAGTGTGCTAGTCTTATTACAAGCTATTGTTGGCAACTATGTCTTATTAATAAAGAATAAACAAAACAGATTCTCAAGATTAATCAGTTCTACTAGGAACCTTTTCTCTTTATTTTTCAACAATAACTGTTGTCTTCTACCACTTCTTCACCTGCAATAAACCCTATTTTGTCCAATTTATTTTGCTTACAGCATTTCTTTTGTTTAAAAAAAAAGTCTTTTTATCAAAAACTGTGTTGGGTAATATGTATTTTTCCTAAATCCATGTTTCATATCCTCCTCTTTCATTTAAAAAAAAAAATGCTGTAAATATTTAAAAGCTAAACAACTTATGAAAAAGAACAGAACGATTTTGAATGATCATGTTAATGAGCGAAGTTAAGGATAACTAGGAGTTTTGATTATATTCTATTCTAATAAAAGAATTGGTCCAGAAGCAGTTGAAATGTTCAGTAAATATTTATGATCTACATCTGGAGAAGAATGTTGTTCATGGCCTAATATGTAATATGTACATGCACATATAAAAGGATAGATCAGGTTTATGTATCTCCAAACAACTCTTTTCCAGGAAAAGAATGATTCTATAAAGAGGTTGATTTGAATAAATCTTGTAGCCAGAATCAACCAGGAGGTAAAATAGGTGGCCACAGGGGATTTATTATATTACATACTTAGTGAATATTCAATTGAATTCAAACCAGTGCTTCTAGTGACAATAATGCCAGTTGACAGTGAGACCTGAAAAAAATTTTTGCTTCCTATACTTAGTTTTTATTTCCAATTACAAAATGTAATTTTATCACTATTGCTTTTGAAGCAGTCTTAGTCAATAGTATTTTACATTGCCTAGTGATCCTCCAAATTAAGAGTCGGGATGGTTTTGCTATTCTGTTTCTTTTTATTTCCCAGCAATACTATCTTTCATCTGGCTTGGATGATGTGTTCATGCTTTCTGTCACATCCCCCCAAGATGTTTGGTCTGTTATTTTACATATTATATAATGTTTGACAGAGAAAGTCTATAGTTTTGGTGTCCTTTCTGAATGGAAGTGTTTCATAGTGTAGTTGAAGACTATGATTCAGCTTAGCCTTTATATCATGTGGATACTGAATTACTTACTCAGTTACATTTTGAGATTCCTTCAGCCTAATATGATACAATGTTCATGATTCTGAGAATTGCCAGTAAACTGTGATAACGAAGAAACATGTGCATAACTAGCACTATTTCTTCCATTCAAAGTTTTGCTTCATTTCTCTCCTTGAATTTTATACTTTTTTCTCCAATTTGCTTTTGAAAAGGGAAGACTTCCTCCCTCCTTCCATCAGGCATACATTACATGAGGCAATGTGTTTTCTCCAAGGAAAGCTTTCATTTCATCAGAAATACCAAGGAAGTATTTAAAAAACAGAGGGCACACTTTTTCCTGCTCTAATTCAAAAACATTTTTCACATTAGTCACAGTCCTTTTCAAGGCAGGAAAGCAGTCCTCCACAAACTTATCCAACGTGGGTCCTTCCCATGGGCTGCAGTTCTTCACAAACTGCTCCAGTGTGGGTCCTTTCCATGTGTCCTTTCCACGAGGTGCAGTCCTTCAGGAATGAACTGCTCCAGTGTGGGGGTCACAAGTCCTGCCAGAAAACCTGCTCCAGTGTGGGCTCCTCTCTCCATGGGATCACAGGTCCTGCCAGGAGCTTGCTCCAGCACAGGCTTCCCACAGGGTCACAGCCTCCTTTGTGCATATCCTGCTCTGGCGTGGAGATCTCCATGGGCAGCAAGTGGATATCTGCTCCACCATGGACCTCCATGGGCTGCAGGGGGACAGCCTGCTTCACCATGGTCTTCACCACAGGCTGCAGGCAAATTTCTGCTCTGACACCTGGAGCACCTCCTCCCTCTCCTTCTTCACTGACCTTGGTGTCTGCAGAGTTGTTTCTTTCACATATTCTCACTTCTCTCTTCCAGCTACTGTTGCAGTTCTTTTCCCCCTTCTTAAATATGTTATCACAGAGGGGCTACCACCTTTGCTGGTTGACTCAGCCTTGGTCAATGTTGGGTCCATCCTGTAGCTGGCTGGCACTGGCTCTGTTGAACATGGGGACAGATTCTGGAATCTTATCATAGAAGCCACCCTGTAGCCCACCTGCTACCAAAATCTTGCCACGCAAACCCAATACAGATACCATGATATAATATGATTCAGAGAGGCCCTGCACAGGGATCTGGACAAATTAGAGGAGATATGGGGAATCATCAACTGCATGAAATTTAACAAGGGCAAGTTCTGCATTTTGCACCTGGGACGTGGCAACCCTGGATGTCCATACAGACTGGGGAGAGAGAGGCTGCAGAGCAGCCCTGTAGAAAGGAATCTAGGGGTTCTGGTCAACAGCAAGTTGAACATGAGCCAACAGTTTCAACCCATTGCATTATTAACCCAACAGGCTGATAAGCGTTATTGATGATCAAAAAATTGAAAAGCCACCCATATACTACACGATGTACTTGTCTGTTGCTTACTGCATTTTATATTTTTTCCAACGTTTGTTCTGCTTCCTTTGTTAGTTTCCTTGGTGCTAATATATCTGTATCTCCTTTTAACAACTCAAATGAAGGTAACAACATTTGATTACCTACCCCTATCAAATTCCTGATCCAATTGATATTACCCAGCAAGATCTGCACATCGTTAAGTGTTTGGATGTTAACTCTAAATGATACTCTTTGTGGTTTGATGGTTTTATCCAAAATTGTTCACCCCAAATACATCCATGGTGCAACACTGCACCTTTTCTGGTGTGATTTGCAATTGATATTTTTGCAACTTGTCACATAATTCCTGTTTATACCTTTCCAAATTATCTTTCCCCGTCACTAGGATATTATCCATATAATGATACACTAACAGCTGTGGATAATTTTTCCAAAAACCTTGTAAGGCTTGGTCAACATAAAGTTGACACATTGTTGGTGCATTTTTCATCCCCTGCGGTAACACCACCCATTGATATCTCTACACTGGTCCCTGTCTGTTTGTTGTCGTAACTGAAAAGGCAAATTTTTCACTATCGCTGAGGTCGATAGGTGTGGTTAAAAAAAAATCCTTTAAGTCAATAACTAAAATGTTCCAGTCTCTATAAATCCTTAAGGACTGACCAACAGCCATCCTTCAGGCCAGTCTTTTTCTGCCATGACGGTGACATCTGCACCGGTATCCACCAACAAAGTTATTTGAATCATTTGATTTTCTAATATCAATGTCACCTTTAATTGTGGTTTTGATTTTTGATTTTCTAATGCCCATGTTATCTGTTTATCTTGTCCTGTAAATCCAAAGCCTCCACTCCCCCTTTCTTTGTTTTCAGTTTGGGGAGCTTTACTTTTAAAAGGTTCTAATTGTGCTATTAGACCAAATGCCTGATACAGAGTAACAAAACCAAACAAACATATTGGATGACCGTCAAGTTGTCTATGGGCTTTTCTCTGACTAACGGCTTTTTCAGTTTTGCCCAAAGTTTGTTGTGCATCACTCCTAAGAGTAGGAGGTGCTGTTAAAGCCTTAAGAAGATCAAATAACGAACCTAGTTCTGCATTAGTAATACCCAAATATTAACTCGATCGATTGTTCCTAGGGGCTTTTGTAAATCGTTTTAACTACTATTTACAATTTGACTTGCTGAGGTTCAATTGTGGCATCTAAAATTTTCCACTCAAGATATTTCCAGGTTTGAATTTTTTCAGGTGCATCTTGAAGGCCTATTTTCTCTAATACAATCTTTGAAATGGTATTAATGGAGCAACACAACTGCTTTGGGTCATATACACAGGTGG
Source organism: Cuculus canorus (assembly GCF_017976375.1). Classification (NCBI taxonomy): domain Eukaryota; kingdom Metazoa; phylum Chordata; class Aves; order Cuculiformes; family Cuculidae; genus Cuculus; species Cuculus canorus. Next base: position 21,776,440 of record NC_071440.1, read on the forward strand.
GAGAGGAATATAAACCATAGCTTGTATTTGTCCAGTAAAATGAGAATTAATAACACCAGATTACACAAAAAGACTTTGCAAAGCAACACTCGAGTGACCCACTAACCAAGCACTTAAACCATTACCAATAGGACCAAAATGTTGAAGCGATACCTTGTGAACTCATTAATCCCTTATTGTGATTGAGGAGGCTGTGGAGAAGATCCAAGTGGGAGCATTTACTGCTGAGAGGCGTCTCCGCCACGCGCTGGGTTGCTGGTTTCCTTGGTTCTTAAATGTTAACGGTATACCCCCAATGTCATATTTGAAATGGCGTTAATTTCTGGCAACATTTTGACATTTACGGTAGAGGTCCAGGCGTTGTCGAGTTCTTGGCTCCTTTTGTCTGTTTTTACCTGTATGGGATTTTTCAAGGCTGCAAATGCATTAACTTTTCTATTCTTTTGCAGTTTTTTAATGTCAGAGGATACTCCTTTTGGACTCTTAAATCATGCTCTCATTAGTGTCTGGCTAAAATCCCCTTTAAGGTTGTCTGCACTAGAATCCAGCAGTTGCTGATCTGATAAGGGACACTGGAATGCAGAGTGTTCTTGATAAATTGTTACTCCCCTAGAGAGAGATAAGGACTCCCAAGTGGAAAGAAAACCAAACTTCACATACAAAAAAAAAATCAAGAGAAAGGGGGGAGGGTGGAAGTGCTGGAGGGGGCTCACACACAGCCACAGGGCTGGGGGTTTTTTCCATTTTATTTTTCTATTTTCTATGTTCTTGTTACTATTTTTCTATTTTCTTTTCTGTTTTTCTTTCTGTATTTTCTATTTTCTTTATTTTTTCTATTTTTTTCCCCATTTTCTTTTCTCTCTCTCCTTTCTTTTTTTCTAGGTATTTCAAAATCTTGCCCTCTGCAGCCTTTCACTTCAAAGGTCCCAGGTAAATCTACCTGTTTGACGGCTTAGTGGACATTTGAGATTGAAAGGTACAAGAGTTGCATTTTTAAGATTATTCAAAACAAACAGAGGCTCAAATTCCTATAACCAAAACCCAATTTGCAAATCTTGCAAATGTTTAAAGCGCTTTAAAAACACACACACACACACACACTCTTTTGAGAGCTGGCTTAATATACCCATACAATGTTGTTTATGACTAGTCAATAAGAATAGTACAATGGTATTGTTAGCATAGAGACAAACACATAACCATACAAAGAAGGTTATATGTGGTGCTTTATTTCGAGGCCCCGGGAACCAGGGGTATGCACACCCAAATCTGGTTCCAAAGACCGTCACATCGCGTTCGCCATTTATCCTTAAAGTGTTGCTCAATCTGTTACATATTCAAAAGGGATGCAACCTACTCTAATACATATTCATTTCGGTGATTGCCACATCAGGTCTTGCAACATTTTCAGCATTCTTTACATTTTTATGCAAACTGTTATCTCTTTGCAAGTTTACTGCTTGCATTAGATATAGATACCAACTCTATGTTCTGTTAACATAGATAAGATTTCTTCTGGCTCAGTAAGAGTTTTCAGCATTCCTTCCCAAATGAGGATACCTCGAGACTATACCCTGGAGCAAGCGAAATTTCAACAGAGTAGTTAGTTTTTAACTATATTTAATAGAATTGTTAGAACTATTAGTTATTCGACTACATTTTTGTAAGACAAACTAGAGTTTTCCAACATTTCCCCCCTTTGGAAATACTTTCTTTCATTAAGAAGGTATTTCCATTTTTCAGTTTTTCACCTTAGTTCTCCATTCTCGTAGTCTCGTAGTACTTCGGTGGCGGGGTCAGGCGTCGTGGGTATTCCCGGGTTACTGCTCCTATAATCTTATGCGTCCAGCTAGTGTTACGGGTGATTTCTTGACGGATACACAAGTATACTAGGTAGATGACCAGGAATACTAACAAGAGTGTGCAAATAGTTTCTAAAAGCGATTGTAGCCACCCGCCTAAATGAATCCCCAATCCATTAAATAATTCTCCTATCCAATTATGGCCGATCTCTTTTCTTTCTTCTTCAGCTTCTTGTTCAATTCTCTTGAGTTGAGATATGTCATATTCTCTATCCATGGTTACATTCGGTATATGCACACAGCAGTGATCAACTCGATCCTTTAAATATCCGCAAACGCCATGTTCCTTCAATAATAAGATATCTAATGCCATTCTGTTCTGCAAAGTCATTTTTGTCGTTGCTTGGAGCTGCATATTCAAATCTCTGAACCCCTTTTTAGTAACTCTAGCTAACCTTTCAGTCTGCCCTATTAATTTGTAAATCATGTCTCTATTTCGGTAAGTAGCTACTGGAGCAGCAAAGAGAGATTCAAGGGCCCATCATACCTTCACTCCTGTAGAGGGCTTCTGCCATGTATCATCTTCCTTTATATCTCTTTTGATTCTGTTGATTTGTAGAGTTTCCAGTTTCCCTTTAAAGGGGGAACGTTTCCAAATTGGGCATAAGGTGGGTAAGCCTAATGTGATTTCTTTAACCTTCCCCGTAACTGGTAAATGGGTAGTCCACGTTCCATCACTATTGGCCCATACAAAATTTCCCATACTCTTAATAGTTGAATACTTACAATCTGGTTTATGATAGGGGATCATCTGTCCTCCACTTTTGTATCCCCGGCAGGCGCACCCAGCCTTTAAAGCCACTCTTACAGGGGGTATTGTTATTTCATCTGGGTTTGAATCACAGTCCCATATTTCAGAACAATTCCACCAAGGTACGTTTTGTATCACTTCTCGACTAACTCCATTATTGGCCAAAAGGGTTTCGGTTGGAATTGTTGCGTCCTGCTTTCCCTCCCATTTGATACACCACGAAGCGTTACCACCATAGTGGAATTTTTGCAAGATATTAGTTGACCAAATGGTTTCCCATTCTAATTGTTTTTGTCTTTCTTGGCATTCCCATTGTGTCTCTGTTTTTGTGATAATTTTATCATGCGTACATACCCCAAATTCTCCTCCTGAATTCTTAGTAATGAAGGTGGAGTTTGCGAGCTGGTTACAAATCTGTTCTGGCAGCCATTCTCCTTTCACCCTGACCTGCCGTTCCTTTTCTATGGTTATTTGTTTGCACTCAGTCTTATTTCCCTGTGATGTCGGCAGAGGGAAAGTTATTATTCCCCAGTTTATAGGTTCCCCCGCTGCCTTAGGAACTGGAAGGCAAGCAGTAATTTTACTGGTATTCTGTATTCCTGCAAAATCCTTAATTAAGCCTATTATTAGGTTTTCCTCGGGGTCCCTTGAGGGGAGGTGTATTACCTGTGGTGTTGGAGTGGGCTCTATATCTCGCCTTTTTCTATGGGATACTATTATCTTTTCCAATCCTTTGTTAATGTCGAATTGGATTCCTTTTCCCGATGTTACTTCCACTTTCTGATTTCGAACCGTGCAAGACAGAATGGCATTTTGTTCTGGATGATATCTCACATTTCTATTCTTCCGGTGGGTGCCTGTGGAAAAAGTCATATTCATCAGAAACCATATTATTATGATTGTCCCATAGACGTAATTAGACATCCTTCTGGTATGTAAGTTTCAGCTTTGTAGGTCCAGTTACTTCTGCTTGCCACTCTCCGGGAACCTTCTTTACCCGTGTGTAGTGAATCCAGGAATCAATTCCCTTCACTTTAACCGCGGTAAAGGTAGTTAGCAGCACCAGGTACGGTCTGTTCCACTGTTCTCTCAGTGGTTCCTCAACCCAATCACGGACGTAAACCTGGTCTCCTGGATTGATATTGTGCACTGGGTGTTCCAATGACAAAGGTCGATTCCAAACCAGAGTACTCCGCAGCTGCGTCAAAGTTCTAGCAAGGGATAACACATAGTTATATACATCTTGCCCACCTTTTATATGCATATTGAGGTTAGGTTGTGGCGCCTCGTAGGGTTTTCCGAAAAGAATTTCATAAGGGCTTACTATCATCCCACTCCTTGGCTTAATTCTTATCCTTAGGATAAGAATCCAAGTTTACTGCTTATCCAAGTTTACTGCTTGCATTAGAAAAGATACCAACTCTATGTCCTGTTAACATAGATAAGATTTCTTCTGGCTCAGTAAGAGTTTTCAGCATTCCTTCCCAAATAAGGATACCTGAGACTATACCCTGGAGCAAGCGAAATTTCAACAGAGTAGTTAGTTTTTAACTATATTTAATAGAATTGTTAGAACTATTAGTTATTCGACTACATTTTAGTAAGACAAACTAGAGTTTTCCAACAATTCCTGGTAGTCACATCCCCACTCCTGCAGCATTCCAGACTTCCATATCACATAGATGAGTCACATCTAAACCTGGTTCCCAACTCTGTATCCATTTCAACAAAGTCCTAAGTCGTTGCTCATGATACTTGGCACCCCATTTTTTCAAACTTAAAAGATGTTTTCAAACTTAAAGATGTTAAGTGTAGATCACTCTGCAGACCCCATCCCGGTCCCATTCTCGGGTGCTCACCTTCTTCCAGGTGTTGTTGCCCGGATTACTTCTGTGCTCCTCACTGTCTTCAGTACTCCTCACTGGATTTATTATGTTCAACCAAGCATCACCAGACCTTGTCCCGGTCCTGTTCTTGGTTGTTTACCATCTTTCAGGTGTTGTATGACTTCAGTGCTCCTGACTGGCTATATTATGTTTAACTGAACTTTGCCAGACCCCACCCCAGTCCCATTCAGTCACTCACCATCTTTCAGGCATTGTACTACTTTAGTGCTCGTTCCTCACTGGCTTTATCACATTTAACCAAGCATCACCAGACTCTACCCTGGTCCCATTCACAGATGCTCACCTTCTTTCAGGTGTTGTTCTGCTTTAGTGCTTCTCACTGGCTTTATCGCATTCAACCGAGCATTGCTGGCATAGCTGCTTCTCAGCATTCTTCCTCTAACTAATATCAGATATTTGCCTCCAGGGTTTGTGCCCCATGTTGGGTGCCATTTAGTAACAATCAAAAGTCTAGAATCCATCCTGGTATTGTAACAACACCCCTTTATTTTGCCCAAGCAAGGCTTTATATACCCTCATCACCTTGTTAGCAGCTACCCCAGTGATTTGCCACTTCTAAGGATCTCACAGCTGCAGCAATTAGGCCTAACTCAGCTGGCTACAATTCTTCTCACATAGTGATCCCACAGGAGGCTGGCAGAGTGGCTGCACTTTAAAGAAAAGCCAACTGGGATGTATTTTAGCTCATTATAAGGGGATTGGTGGTCCACCGGGTGGTGGACAAACAGAAAAACCCTGATAAAAATTTTTGGTAATCAGTGGTGGCTGGTGTATAAGCTTAATTATGGGGAAAAGTGGCCCTAACACCTTGTTGCAATTAATGTTGTTCTTGAGGTGTGAGGAGAAGTGGGTGAAGTAATGTGTGCAGATATGTTTTTCAGTTTGTGAAATCACCTGGAGTGGCAAGAGAATGTGGCAAGAGAACGGTGTCTGGGATTAAGAAATAATTGGTGTGTATACTGTAGAGGAATCAGGACGTGGTACCTTAGGACCGGGTTTTATAGCTGAGCTTCAATGACCGGGACCTGGGGAATTTACCATAGAAGATCCACTGGTTAATATAAAGCTAGGGAATAGCAGTGAAGAGGTTATATTTTTGATAGATACAGTAGACTCTGTGTAAACCAGCAACTGATTCCCGCAGATAAAAATAGAATATTGTGATTGTAATAGGAGCTACTGGCCAAACTGAGAAAACATTCTTTATGCAGTCTGCTAAATATGAATTGGGAAAACAAGTGGGTACACATGAATTTGTTTGCTAGGAGCCTCTAGATCATTATTGAGAGGAGATTTATTAAAGCAGTCAGAGGCAGGAATAATATTTGGACCAGGAGGTACAAAATTTAAAGTGAGAGATCATCAACTAATCAAAGTATTGAGTTTGTCTTTAAAACAGGCAGAAAAAAGAAACACTGGTAACAGCAGAGATTTTTGGAACAGGTTTATCCAGGCATGTAGGCTTCTGAATTATCTGGCAAGACCAGAAATGTGGATCGTGTGAAGGTAAAATTGACCCCTGTCAGGTAATACCCTCTGCGATTAGAAGATTGCAAGGGGATAAAAATGATTACTGACAATTTTTTGCAATATGGGTTATTAAAAGAATGTGAATCAGAATATAATACTCCAATATTGTCTGTAAAGAAACCAGATGAAAAAAGCCATAGATTATTGCAAGATTTAAGGGCCATAAATAAAATTATAGAAGAACTATATCCAGTGATGGCAAATCCCTATACCTTGCTGACCAAGTTAGAAGATCAAATGTGGTTTGAATGGGAAAACGATGAAACAGGTAGAAAAACACAACTAAACTGAATAGTATTGCCTCAAGGTATTAAGAACAGCCCAACTATTTTTGGGAACCAGCTGGCTCAAGACCTGGAAACCTGTGACTGAAACCCTGCTGCAGTGTGTGGATGACCTGATAGGTACACAAACTAAGGAGGACTGTGTGCAACGGGCTGTAACTCTATTGAACTTTTCAGGACTGAGTGGGTATCAGGTCTCTCAGCAGAAGGCTCAGCCTATGCAATGACAAGTTACTTACTTTGGATTCGAGATCTCCAGAGGATAGAGAGAGTTTGGGATAGCCCAGAAGGAAGCTATTTGCTGCACACCCATGCTGGGAATGGTAAAGGAGCTCAGAACCTTTATGGGAATGACGGGTTGGTGTCATTTATGGATATATAACTATGGACTCTTAGTGAAACCATTGTATGAACTATTGAAAGAATATCCAATGGGATCATGAAAATTGGCATGGACTGGGGAGGCAAGAAGGGCATGTGAATAATTAAAGAAGGAATTGATAAAGGTCCCTGCTTTAGGTCTCCCCGATGTTTCAAAGCCATTCTGGTTATTTTCACCACTAACATTGTGAATCCAGCAGCTTTAGTGAAGTCACTTTGGAACCAGTAATACATGACTGCCTGAAGACAATGGAGACAGTGTACTCCAGCCATCCAGATCTAAAAAAAAGAACCGCTTATGGATGTGGAAGATTCCTGGTACACTGGAAGTACTTTGTGAAGCAAGGACATTGCAAGACTGGGTATGCTGTGACCACCACCAGAGAAGTGATCGAGGCCAACCATTACCCCCAGGAGCACCAGCCCAGAAAGCTGTAATAGTCACCCTAACTCCAGCATTTGAATGGACTCCTTACCACCCAAGGAAAAGACATTTAACATGCAGCAGAAATCTTAAGACTGCTGGAAGCTGTAAATCTTCCAGAAGAAGTGGTTATCATGCACTACAAAGGTCACTGGAGAGCTAATACTGACCAAGAAATTTGTAACAAATTGGCAGGAAATTTTGAGGCCAGGAAGGCCGCAGAAAAAAGGCAGAAGTAATATCTGCTTTGATTCCAGATTCAAAAATTCAAATCCCTGATTCTGATTTAAAATTGGAAAAATATTCAAAGGATGATAGAAACCTGATTAGCAATAAGGCAGGAAGGGAAGTAGATGATGGATGATGTTCCAGATGGACAAATAATGATGCCATCAGGAGTGCTATGGAAATTGGTCTTAGACGAGTTACAAAAAAAAAAAAGGGGGAGGGGGTACTGATATTTATTAGTATTAACAGATGCTTTCTCAGGTTGGCCAGAAGCTTTTCCTTGCAAGACAAATAAAACAGGGGAAGTCACAAGAGTATTGTTGAATGAATTTATACCTCATTTTGGAGTGCCTGCAGTAATATAATCAGGTAGAGTTACACATTTGTGCTAAAGTGGTAAAGAGGTTAGTGAAATTTTAAGAATTGATTGGCAGTTACATACTCCATACTGACCACAGGCTAGTGGCCAGGTGGAGAAAATGAATCATCAGATTGTTGCTGATAAAGCAGCAATTAGCTAAAATTTGTCACGAAACAAATTTATATTGGTATCAAGCACTTCCTTTGGCCTTGCTTAGGATTCAAACCAACCCAAAGTCCAAGGAAGGCATTAGCCCTGTATGTCAACTGCAGTATACAGGAGGAGATCTCACAGAATTAGGTGAGAGTTATTTACAACTATGTTTAATTGGCTAACAAAACCAGCTGAACTTGCTTGAGAAACAAATGAAAAAAAAACCAAACCAAAAAACCCCAAAACTAAAAAACTCCAATCTGTATTAGCTGCACAGGCTAGAGGTTTAGATCAACCTGTATATCCTTTTACACCTGGAGATGAGGTTTATGTTAAAGATTTTATAGGAAAACCACTGGGAGAAAAGTGGAATGGACCATACCAAGTATTGTTAACAGCCTTTGCAGCAATCAAGATTAAAGAACTTGGATCAAGTGAAGAAATCACCTACCAGACAGTGGACAACAGAATGCTTAACACCTTTAAAAAAAAAAAATTAAAGCTAACTAAAGTAAAGTAAACTGTAAAGATGGAAAATTGTTAATATTATTGTTAATGTACCCATTAGGAGAAGCTTTATTTTCCCATAAACATTTGGGAAGAACTGGCTTGTACAATATAAAATAGTATGGCCTTTTGTTTAAATATTGGTTCTTCAGTACAAAATGTATTTATTCCATGTACTTTGGGAATCCCCGCAAGCATTCAAACCTTTGGAAACTATATGTGGTTGTCAAAACTTTGTCATATAAAGCTGAAATTGCACTGGCTTCCTTTTAACATCATGAGTAGCCATGCCCATGAATTATACTTTACTTTAAAGAGATTTATTTGTAGCTATGCAAGGAGCCTCAATTATACCTCTTGAGCCTTGGAGGCCTTAAAATTTGAAATTGGACAACTTCATCATCAGTTTTAGAAAATAAAGCTGCAATTGATTATTAAGACACCATAAAGGATGCTCTGTTTTTGAGGGCAAGGGTTCCAATTTGACCAATAAATCTCAGAATGTAGGAACCTCTATAAAAATTAGTATGGCCTCCTTAGCTCCATACAAGAGCGGGAAGGTATAGATTTTTCTTGGTTAACTTCTTGGCTCCTGAACTTGTCCTGGTTGAAACAATTTTTTCTCAGTGTTGTAGCGTTGGGACTATTAGTTTTGTTAACCTGTATAGTGTTTCAATGTGCATTTTGGTGTTGTCAGTGAACAGTAGAAAATTATGAGACACACAGTAGAATCAGGAAAATATTTTAGAAGAGCGTTAAATAATAGGACCTGTTGTGTCTCTTGCAAAAGAATTTGCAAAGGCCTTGAAAAAGGGGGGATTGAAATGGTGATTTGTAAATGGTTGGATGGAATGTCAGCTGCAATGTGTTAAAAAACAGGATTAACAACTAAGATAACAATGACCCTTATCTTCTTGTTACCCAGAGTTGTTGAAATTGACCACTCAGATATGGCCTCTCTAATTACTCTAATTACTCTGGAGGGGATTGATCTCATCCTCCCTGGATATGCAATGAGGTTCCAGGAGTGAAGTGTGCTTGTCATTTCGGGAAAAATATGAATATGAAATCAATTCTGTGTATATAAAGTTCTCTGAAATCACTGTTTGGTAGAAGCACTCTGAGGACAAATCCTGAGTCTTCTCCAGCGCTGTATAAAGTGTACCTGCCTTAATGGTTAAATTAAACTATTAAGTGTAAGTTTCTTTGTTTCACAATTAATGCAGAAAATTTGTGCAACCCTACAAAGAGAACCAAAGTGTCATTTTGTCCATCACTCCCAATCCAGTGGGGCTGTAGAGAGGAAAAACTGATTTTAAAACCATATTAGGAAAAAATTTTGCAGAAATTGTCCTGAAATGCCTGAATGCGTTACCTCTCCCATTGATGCATATGAGAAGCATTGTGAATAGAAAATATGGGCTGTCACCTCACGAGCTTTTAATGGGCAGACCCACATGACCATCTTACACAGCACCCTTAATTCCCATGCAGTCAAACTTAAAACTAACAGATAATGCTCTTCTAAAATATTGTCAGGTATTAATGAAATGTTTAAGGACTTTCCACACACAGCTGAAAAAGTTTTTACTAGAACCCACCACTGAAGTCTGTCATTCCTTGAAACCAGGAGACTGGGTTTACATTAAGGTATACCAGCAAAAACACATCCTTCAGCTGCACTATCAGGTACTGGTAATTACTAATTACAGTAATGCCCAAGGGTCGCTCAACTAGATCAGCACTTCCCAGTTTAAAGCATCACACCATCTTCAGACACAACATAGAGCGTATCACCTATCAGAGTAGAGCTGGATGTTCTGGATGAACTTCTTCTGATCAAATGTCAACAGAAGTGCAATCTACAGCCCTGCAAATAGACTTTGAAGACCCTATTATCATCATCTGAACCTGTCGACTGTTTTTAGAAATTGTAGCTTTGTTTGCTCTGGTGCAGTGTCCATGGATGCCATTGTTATCATGTGGACCTTGTGTGAATACAGTAAACATTCCCTGGAACGTGTTGGACCAGCATAGATTGCGTATAAACAGGCCCTGATGGTCTGTGCTGTAAGGCAAGATGAAACCATATAAGGAGAAAGGACTAAAAGGTCAGCAGAAGGATAAGATAGAGAACCCTCATTACTCCACTGAAGACCACCAAAAAACCCTGATAACGAGAGCTTTGGACATGTGCAGACAGACAATGATGATGTGGTACTGGGAGGGATCAGTGTAAATAATTTCCCCGAAATAATTACAATATGTAATTGTTTTCTGAGAAATGTTAATGAATGTGTATCAGTTACCCGGTTTAAGGAAACCGAAGTCGTGATATCAGTGCATATGATTTGGCAGAGGTATCCCTCGTGTGCCTGGATCCATAATAAAACCATGCTTGCACTATATCACTAAGTGCTAAGGAGTTTGATTCCAGTAACAAAGGGAATAAACCTAAGTGAGGCAAAACAAATTGGTTTGGAAATGGAAAATGGTTGAAAGAAGCATAGGGAAGAATTTGAAAGATTTGCAATGATGATTGTGTATGAGTAATACTCACAAAAGGGGGGAATGAAAGGGAAATTGTAACTGTAACTGCTCAGCAGTGGTAATTTGTGACCAAGGAATGATCTAGCACAGAGGACAAGAAGGCCCAGATGCAGAAGGGGGTTAAAGAGACTGGAAGCAGGAATGCCAGAGAGTGAAGGACTCCTTGCAAGAGAGTGGAGTTTCCCTGGGTGATGAGATAAGAAACAGCCTCAGCATTGTCTTGTAGCCATCCTGGAATGTGAGGGCTCAGGGACCACCTTTGGGCAGCAGAGCTGGGCTGAGGTGCCCTATGCATCCACTCAGGGGATTGGTACTGATGCCAGGGTACATAAGGAATCTGCTTGCGATGCATCTTTGCAGACCCCTTGTAGAACTGCTTATGGCGGTAGGACTTCACCCAATCTGTTGGTCATTAAATTTTTCTTTTATATTTAAGCACAAATATATGTTGAATTTGCCTCAAGAGGTACCGTAAAAAATTCCCCAACCTTACACTGACATGTATGCTATTTCTTTCAGGATTCTTCTCTTTAAATAGGTAAACACTGAATTTAATTAGTTGCATTTAATAAGCAGAGAACATTGTCATATCAAATATACATTCTCTGTGAAGACGCAGGTTTTTTTGAAGAGAAAAAATCTTCTAGCCTACAGAATTACAGCTGCAAACCAATACTTAGACAAAGGAACAGCGTATTCCTTATTTTCTTCTTTATATTTCTTGCATGCTATCACTACATATATGTTAAATAGCTGTGGCCCAAAAGCAGAGCCCCAATTCACTTTCCAAACTATTTGAGAGTTCAGGAATAACAGGAATACTCCTCATGTGAGGCCCTAGGCTCTGGAATCTGATTCCCTCTTTGGTCTACAAGTTCCTGGATTTATAAACATTCCAGGCATGGTACATAGTCCCTCTTTTTTTCCAGGCATTCAGAGAGAATGTGGCCTGAGGGATGGAAGGGCTGGAAATATAAAGAACAATGTAGGTGGGGTTTCCTAACATTGGTCCTTAGAGTGTCGTCGTTTTTTTTTTGTGGGAGAATATGTAAATGGGAATATTCACAGTTGGAAATTCTGATGAAGTAAAGTATGTACTGAAACCTTGTAGGCTTTTGCCATGCTAAATGCTGAAATGTGCTTAGAGCTGTGGGTCATTATACATGTCTTGTTCCACAACAAAAACAGTATGAAGAAACCATGCCATGTAATTAAGTCCCAAATAATCACACTTACTAAATAATTCACAAACATGGAAGATATAGCTAGGGGCATGCTGCTGCTCTGGCATGTTTCCAACAGCTTCTATAAACAGAGAATGCTATTAAAAGACTCACAAGTGTAGAAACATTTTATATTAATGAAGGCCACGATGCCCTTGAAGGACCATGAACAGTGCAGTAAGAGGAAACAACGGATAGCAACAGTAAGCTATGGCTGTATGCCCAGAAGCTGAGAGGGAGGTGTAAGTTAGAAAAGCAGAAATCATGATAACTTAGGGGGAAAGCATGTAAAATATGCAAAGCTAATTAACCAAGTAAGCATTTGATCTAGGTGTGTGGACAGTAGCAACTAACCAATAGTAGTATAAATTTATATGCGTGAACACTTGTTTGTAACCAATCAAATGATGCCAAGTTTTAGATGCAACATAACATTGTGTATATAAGGAGCTCGCTAAAAGCAATAAAGGTCTTTGATGCAAGATATCGAAGTCCATGTCATCGATCTCCCCAAATGGTGACCCCGACAGTCACGTGACGCAGCAAGAGAAGTGCTGATCTGGGGATGTGGGAGACGCTGGAAAGGATAGCACACAGGGGAGATGTCTCAGCTGAACGATCGTCTTTCCGGCTGGACTGAGTGGACAAAAGGAGAAAGCCCCTGGGCCCACAATCACCTGTTCCACGAGATTCAGGTGAGCAGCTGAGGTGCTAAGTAGTGTGAGATGGGGGCAAATATGTCGACAGAAGAAAAGGCAATAGTAAAGATGTTTAAGCATATTTTGAAAAGGAAAGGAGCTCTGTATGAAGAACATAAACTGGAATTGTTATAAGCATGGTTAAGGAGTAAGAACGTGCCTGCAGAATCACCATGTGGTTTTGACATTGGGACTTGGAAGGAGGCTGGTGAATTACTGTTTGAACATGCCACAAAGGGAGATTTAAATGCTACCCATGTGTTAATAACATGGTGATTGCTATATGAAATGCTGAAAGATTTTAAAGCACAACAAGATCTAGCAGAGGCTAGTGCCTTAAATAATCCTGACCCTCCTGGTCTGGTAGTGAAGGACCTAAAGGTGACTTCTAAAAAGACTTCAAGGAAAATAAAAAGCAATCATCATTGTGGAGTGATTCTGAGGATGAGGAAGCAGTTAAGAAACAATCATATCCATCTAAAGACAAGACTTCAAAATGCCTGCTGAACTTGCGAGCCATGAGGTAAAGGTGAACGATTAACTGTAGTACAATCCTCTGCCCCACCTCTTTCCGATGTAATATCTCCACTGCATACCACTAATCCACTCCTCTGTCCTCCATTACCAAGTGAAACTTCTGAGGATGAAAGTAATTCAGAAGGGCACAAGCCCTCCTCCTCGAGGAGGGAAGCGCAGCTGTGGGGACAGGTTGAAGTGTTGCAAGTTTTTCCCATGATTTATTACAAGATGCACATCTTCGCTGGGAATCAGTTAGTTATGAAGAGATCAAAGAAATTTGAAAAGCTGTAAAAAGAGAAAGTACTGACTGTTTTGTCGCCAAGCTGCCCCCACCCCGCCCACCGCCCCAGCGCCTGAAGCAGCCGCCGGCTCCATCGCATGCATGAATAATTCACAGCTGCCACAGGACAGTCCTTTGCCATGAAAATGCTGTAAAAACCAAAGACTATTACCTGTTAAACAATCGACACAAACCTTATTTTATAATACATGTGCATATTTTAAGTGTTGTATGTGTTCGGTACTGTGTATAGTTTAAATATTCATACTGTTGGAAAACTCTAGTTTGTCTTACTAAAATGTAGTCGAATAACTAATAGTTCTAACAATTCTATTAAATATAGTTAAAAACTAACTACTCCGTTGAAATTTCGCTTGCTCCAGGGTATAGTCTCGAGGTATCCTCATTTGGGAAGGAATGCTGAAAACTCTTACTGAGCCAGAAGAAATCTTATCTACGTTAACAGAACATAGAGTTGGTATCTATATCTAATGCAAGCAGTAAACTTGCAAAGAGATAACAGTTTGCATAAAAATGTAAAGAATGCTGAAAATGTTGCAAGACCTGATGTGGCAATCACCGAAATGAATATGTATTAGAGTAGGTTGCATCCCTTTTGAATATGTAACAGATTGAGCAACACTTTAAGGATAAATGGCAAACGCGATGTGACGGTCTTTGGAACCAGATTTGGGTGTGCATACCCCTGGTTCCCGGGGCCTCGAAATAAAGCACCACATATAACCTTCTTCGTATGGTTATGTGTTTGTCTCTACGCTAACAGTTTTGGCGACCCAGGTGGGACCTCGCGGGCATTGCTGAGGCGGTTCGCATCAATCCCGCTCTGGCCGGCACCGAGTGATTCTCGGGGAGCCATCGACCGCAACCGACCTCTGCTGCCCCCGACGGACCGAGGATTATATTGGTAAGACACGGTGCTTTATCAGGAATGGTACCATAGTTGTGGTTTGGTAAAAACCTGCCTGTTAGACGCGGCGAAAGCTACGCTTGGTTGGGTTAAGGAGCTCCAGTGGGAAGCCTAGGCGCCGTCCATAAGACAGTAGCGAAAGCTCTGCAGGTTCGACAACAGTGGTCTGGTTTTGTATTTTCGGTACCGCAGGTTCGGCAACCGTGGTCTGGTTTTGTATTTTCGGTAATCTGTATTATTTGCTATGTGGAACTTTGTTTGGTTTTTGTTGTTTGGTGCTGGTCTGGACTGTTATAAAATGTCACCGATACCTAAGTCATCACCGTTAGGGTGTATTCTGATGCATTGGAAAGAGGGGCAGTTTGGGCAAGAAATGCAAAAAAAGGAAATTGGTTGAGTATTGTAATGTATGGTGGACACAGTGTGATTTGGAGGATCAGGTTCGTTGGCCAGAAAGTGGAACTTTAGACTATAATATCATCCTACAGTTGATGCAATTTTGTAGGCGCGAGGGTAAATGGGATGAGATACCATATGTAGAACTGTTCTTTATTTTAAGAATTGTTCTTTATATTTAAAGAAGAATGGAAGAAAGCATGTGGAATAATGGTCGTTAATACAAAATCGGATGAGCAGTGTAAGGGATGTGTGACTGAGAAGAAATGTATGAAATGTCTGGCAGTGGAAAATGCTTTGCAGCATAAGGAGGATGATGATTTTGATTTATTAGTGGCTCCGTCAGCCCCACCAGCCCCAGAGATACTGGAGTAGAAGGTGATGGGGAGGATGAGGTAGAAATAGAGGATCGGGAAAAGATGAACCCCTAGTGAAAGTGAGGTTAGGGGGAAAAGAAGTGCAATTTTTAGTAGATACTGGTGCAACACACTCAGTTTTAAATGATTTATGTGGACAGATAGGGAAAGACTGCTACAATAGTGGGAGCCACAGGGAAAGAGGAAACCCGGCCATTCATGCAACCCCTGGAATTACGATTTGGAGGAAAGGAAATATGGCATGAATTCTTGTATATGCCTGATTGTCCAATCTCCCTGCTGGGATGGGATTTTTTTTTTTTTTTTTTTTTTTTAATCTAAATTAAATGCAAGAATTGTCTTTGAGGATGGAGAATTAATTATGCAAGTTCCAGAATTAAAGTCAGGACAGATACTAGCGTTGAAGGAAAATCCAAAAGTTCAAGTACCCAGAGAGGTAGAAGAGGCAGTGATCCCTACAGTATGGGAAACTGATATACCAGGGAAATAAAAAATGGCCCAACCAGTAGTAGTAGAATCGAAGGAAGGAACGAAACCAGTACGAATAAAACAATATCCCATAAAATTAGAGGCCCGATATGGAATAGTGAAAATTATTGAAAAGTTCTTAAAGTCTGGAATATTAGAAGAATGCGAATCAGAATATAATACTCCAATTTTTCCAGTAAAGAAACCAAATGGAGAATATACATTGGTACAGGACTTAAGGGCTATTAATGAAATCACGAAAGATATACATCTGGTAGTAGCTAATCCATACACATTGTTAACATCTGTGAAGGAGAAACACAAATGGTTTACAGTAATTGATTTAAAAGATGCCTTTTTCTGTATTACCCTCGACAAAGATAGTAGGAAATTCTTCGCTTTTGAATGGGAGAACACGCACAATGGACGAAAAATGCAGTTGACATGGACAAGGCTTCCACAAGGATTCAAGAACAGTCCAACACTTTTTGGGAACCAGCTGGCAAAAGAATTGGAATCATGGACAATGCAGGAGAAAGTTCAGCAGCCTTCTTAGGAGCACCTGTGGAAGATGGCCCTTTGGAACATGATTGTGTGGAAGTTATCGAACACACTCATGCAACAAGGGCTGACCTGAAGGACACCCCACTTGAACAGCCTGATCAAGAACTTTTACAGATGGAAGTAGTTATGTAGAAAACGGGACACGATATGCCGGGTATGCGGTAACCACACAAAAAGGGGTAATAAAAGCAGAGGCTCTTCCTGTAGGAACTTCAGCACAGCGAGCAGAAATAATAGCTCTCACGAGAGCCTTGGAATTGAGCAGGGATCAGCGAGTAAATATATGGACAGACTCAAAATATGCATTTGGAGTGGTTCATATACATGGAGCACTATGGAAAGAACAAGGACTCCTATCTTCGCAAGGTACGAACATAAAATACCAAAAAGAAATTCTGAATTTGATAACTGCTGTACAGTTACCCAAACAGGTGGCGATCATGCACTGTAAAGCACATCAAGGAGGAGATTCCAAAATAGCTGAAGGAAACGCGTTAGCGGACCGGACAGCTCAACGGATTGCACGACAGGTATCAAATATGATGGCCTTAATACCCACGAAGGTAAGCCCTTTACAAAATTATTTAACGCAGAAGCCGAAGTACTCGGAGGAGGACGAGAAATTAGCTAGACTAATAAAGGCCCAATTGGGTTCAGATGGATGGTACCTAACTGCAACTGGACAAGTGATTGTACCACCTACCATTATGCGGACATTTTTACAGACGGAACATCAGAAATGTCACTGGGGAGCAGAAGCTTTAGTGGCGTATTTAAAGCGCAGCATAATCTCGACACAGATGTTAACAATGGCAAGGTCAATAAATTCGAAATGTGAAATCTGTTTGAAGAACAATCCGGTAGTTAGAAAAGGAATAGAAATGGGACATATCAGAGTGGGTATGGAACCGGGTGATTATTGGCAAATTGATTTTGTAGAATTACCTAAAAGTCAAGGATACAGGTATTTGTTAGTTGGGGTTGACACCTTTTCTGGATGGCCGGAAGCCTTTCCTTGTTGCACCAACCAAGCTAAGGAGACAGTGAAATGGCTGCTGCGAGAGATTATTCCAAGATTTGGGGTACCCCTAGGCCTATCTTCAGATAGGGGACCACACTTCGTAGCAGCTATAGTTCAAGAGGTAAGCAAGATGTTAGGAATCTCTTGGAATCTCCACACACCGTGGAGACCACAGTCAAGTGGACAAGTAGAAAAGATGAATCAGACAATTAAGCGGCAGATCAGTAAAATATGTCAGGAGGCTAAAATTCAATGGCCACAGGCATTACCAATAGCACTCCTAAGGATAAGAATTAAGCCAAGGAGTGGGATGATAGTAAGCCCTTATGAAATTCTTTTTGGAAAACCCTACGAGGCGCCACAACCTAACCTCAATATGCATATAAAAGGTGGGTAAGATGTATATAACTATGTGTTATCCCTTGCTAGAACTTTGACGCAGCTGCGGAGTACTCTGGTTTGGAATCGACCTTTGTCATTGGAACACCCAGTGCACAATGTCAATCCAGGAGACCAGGTTTACGTCCGTGATTGGGTTGAGGAACCACTGAGAGAACAGTGGAACGGACCGTACCTGGTGCTGCTGACTACCTTTACTGCGGTTAAAGTGAAGGGAATTGATTCCTGGATTCACTACACACGGGTAAAGAAGGTTCCCGGAGAGTGGCAAGCAGAAGTAACTGGACCTACAAAGCTGAAACTTACATACCAGAGGGATGTCTAATTACATATCTCAACTCAAGAGAATTGAACAAGAAGCTGAAGAAGAAAGAAAAGAGATCGGCCATAATTGGATAGGAGAATTATTTAATGGATTGGGGATTCATTTAGGCGGGTGGCTACAATCGCTTTTAGAAACTATTTGCACACTCTTGTTAGTATTCCTAGTCATCTACCTAGTATACTTGTGTATCCATCAAGAAATCACCCGTAACACTAGCTGGATGCATAAGATTATAGGAGCAGTAACCCGGGAATACCCACGACGCCTGACCCCGCCACCGAAGTACTACGAGACTACGAGAATGGAGAACTGAGGTGAAAAACTGAAAAATGGTAATACCTTCTTAATGAAAGAAAGTATTTCCAAAGGGGGGAAATGTTGGAAAACTCTAGTTTGTCTTACTAAAATGTAGTCGAATAACTAATAGTTCTAACAATTCTATTAAATATAGTTAAAAACTAACTACTCTGTTGAAATTTCACTTGCTCCAGGGTATAGTCTCAGGTATCCTTATTTGGGAAGGAATGCTGAAAACTCTTACTGAGCCAGAAGAAATCTTATCTATGTTAACAGGACATAGAGTTGGTATCTTTTCTAATGCAAGCAGTAAACTTGCAAAGAGATAACAGTTTGCATAAAAATGTAAAGAATGCTGAAAATGTTGCAAGACCTGATGTGGCAATCACCGAAATGAATATGTATTAGAGTAGGTTGCATCCCTTTTGAATATGTAACAGATTGAGCAACACTTTAAGGATAAATGGCAAACGCGATGTGACGGTCTTGGAACCAGATTTGGGTGTGCATACCCCTGGTTCCCGGGGCCTAGAAATAAAGCACCACATATAACCTTCTTCGTATGGTTATGTGTTTGTCTCTACGCTAACAGAATGACCTATTACCTATCTGGCGGTTAATGTTCAAATACAGATTGAAGAATGCACTCCACGAGCAGGTAGACCACCTTAGAAAAAGCTCTATCAGTTGTCTGGTAAAATGGGTCCCCTTATTGCTGCCTAATGCTAGGGGAATATTAAACCCAGGAATTAGTTCTCTCAGCATTTTTTTGCAACAGTTGTTTCATCTGCATGTTTACAAGGACAGGCCTCCATCCTGAGAACATATCTAAAATAAGGACATACTGTAAATTTGAGTATTTAGGTATCTGAATGAAGTCAATTTGCAAATTTAGAAATGGTTCCCACCATTTAGGGTATGCATCTATACTTTTCTTCTTTTAACTTATACTACTTGGTTGAAAAGGTATCCTAACAATATGAAGATTAATTTAAACAGCATTTTGCTAGCAAGCTTCAGCCAGTTACTGATAAAATGAAAGCCCCTTCCTGACTGTTCAAGCTATAAGACTATTTGATTAAATAAAACTATGTATGAATTATACAAGCCTTAAATGTATGTAGAAATAAGAAATAGTATTTAAAGATCTTTAACATTAATTTTTCAGTATTAGTATTATGTTCAGATATACAGATATTTTTATGATGTAGACATTAGCTTACTGACCTCACTAAAGCAGTCTGCTACTCTCATTCCTTCCCAAAATAATGTTGAGAGTAGACAAATAACTGAAAATAACATGCACAAGAAAAAATTGGGACAAACCAATCAAAAATCTGGAGCAAGCCAGTCTTGTCATATGGCTGCAATCGCCTTGCCTTTGCTTGTATGCGCCACTAAATGGGTCAAATGAGCAAAGGCAGGTCTATGTGTTATTGTTCTCTCTGTACCTCCAAAGCCACTTTGCCTGCAGTTTGCAGGGAGCTATAAATCACTCCAGCCAGGCTCACAGCAGGGTGTTTCCTGCCTCTTAGGGCTGTTGTAATACAATTCCTGTGAAGTGATTAAGTGAACTATAGCTTGAAATCAGTGTGGGAGAGAAGTTTTTTTTCCGTCAATAGTGGTATTTGCATACCTCTCCTTTACTGTCTTCTCAGGAATAACTCTTGGGAAGATATCCTTGGGTGAATCGGAGAAGTTTGAGTGTCCCCACTTTCTTCATGCTTGAAAACCTCATTTCAATCAGTGCTGGTTGAGTAGTTAGTTTAGCTCATATTCAGTATCAACTGAAACTTTTAAAGCAAAGCTCGTGCTGCTTTGGTGAATGAGCCTGGTGTCCCTGGCTCTCTGGGCAGGGGTATGTGTGGTCTGAATGTTGATATCGAAAATGTTGGCAAATCAAACTCTCTGAGAATCGTTTTGGAGCTTTAGAAAGCAAGCATCTTTTCTCAGGCCTGGGCAACATGCGGGAAGGATCTCCATCAATTGTGCAACAAGACAAAGGTTAGATACAGAATATATTTCCCACTTACATGTATATGTGTGATGAGCGAAAGCAGACAAGGGGGGCTGGGAGTGTTTGTTAGAGCTTGGTGTTGTTCACCTTGAAGACCTTGGAAGTTCATAATGAAGGAGCCAGCTAGCAGCAGTTTACTGATAAGTGGGCATTGGAATGCAGAAAGCTGGAAAACAACCAGAAGAGGCTGTGCTTGTACACAGTTCAAGCAAAGAGCTTTCTTAATCTTGAGGCAGACTTGTTACTTCATCCCCAAGACCCTGGCCCACAACCACCAGGAGGCACTACGCAGGCGCAAGACTGGAGCAAACCTTCCAGAACTAATTATAATACAAAGCAGGGAAAGGTTATGAATAGGCGCTTATACCTATGCGTTTCTTTATACTATAAGTAGCTGCTTGTTAAGCTATATGGTGTGCAAGCTAGGAGGAGAACCCCCTTGCACCCCAGCATTGGAAATAAACATATGCAGAAGGATGGCTCATGATTTAATAGCAGTGAACAATCCAGGGTTTGCTGTCTGTAGCTAGGCCTGACCTTGAGATAAGATAAAAGGGAGTAGAATACAGGAATGTGTAATCCAGCACGGGAAAGTCCCGAAGAGAACCTTGTATCTGCCCCTTTCGTGTGCTCAAGAGTGTCCGGCCAGTTGCGTGACAGCATAAGGCACGTGAACAGCAGGACATAACCAATTAGGATTTGTTTGTTAGCGTGTGCACTATTGGGATAAATATATAAGAAGTGTAAGGCGTATGAATAAAGGAGAACGATCATACTCATATTGAGATTCCATCGTTACTCCGGGTCTGCCTCCCACTCCGACATCTGGTAGCAGAGGATGGTTACAGGACACCTTTGACTTCTCCAAGACTGCGGTAAGCAGCTAGAGGAGGGGAGTGGGAAAACAGCGGCTAAGGGAAGCGCTGCCTGTGCATAGTCAAGGTAGACAGCTGGTGTGAGGTCGCTCCTCACCCCTTAGGGATAATTATGGAAACAGAAGCTGCAGCAACGCTACTTGTAGGAATCCTCTCTAAGAGAGGGCATGAACTGCCTGCAAAACTGCTGATAAAACTTCTACATTTAGGTAGAAAATGGGGACACTTTATTGATCCACATACGATGTTTTTTGTTACGGAGTGGCGAGATTATGGAGAAACGTTGTGGCAAAAGACTATATCAGGAACAGACAAAGAGGAAAAGGAAATTAAAACTGTTCGCGGGGATTGGAATTTGGTGTTCGACACTTCAAAAGAGATGAAAGCGGAGAGGGAGGTGGCTTGTGCAGCAGCCCAAATGCTGGGACCTCTACCTAATGTCGAAAAAAAACCCAGCCGGAGCGGGTTCGATTTCCCGTTTATTCGGATTGCCAGCGGTGAAAGGCATGAAAGGAACTGTTTGCAAGAATGTTGGCGAGTTAACGCAAAAAGCTGAAACAGGGGAGAAGGAGGGGGAGCGCTGGTTCGGGAAGGAGGAAGTTGATGCATTGGGAGACATGGAACCGACTGAGAAAAAGCAGGAAGTACCCAAGGGTGGCTTTAGTTGCTGCCCATGTTCCTGTACTCCTCCTTCGGTACAGCCTTCTGCCCCCCCAATTGAGGAATTAACTCCTCCGGTGCCGCCTTCCCCTCCGCCTCTGTATCCTTCATTGTCGCCGAACAAGCCTTACCGCCCTACTTATCCACTACTCGACCGGCTTTATTACGGGGAGTGCAATGGAAGGGAATTATCAAAGATGCCATAGTGCAAGGCCAGTGGATGTCACCTAACAATAGTGAGGGGCTAATGCCCTTAGCCTTTCCTGTCGTCCAAGAAAATGGACAGGGGAGGTGGGAACCGCATGATTGGAAGATTTTACAACAGGCACGTGCCACCATGACCACATATGGGCCGAAATCCGAAGCTGCGCGACAGATAGTGACCTGGATTTTCTCAGCAGATTTGATGTGTCCGTATGGTTGTCAAAATTTAATGAGACTACTTTTGACCCCGACTCAACTTTTGCTATGGCAATCCTCATGGCAGCAGCGTGCGGTTACAGCAGCAGCAGTCGCCAGGATCCACAGGATCCCCTTAGGGGGGTAACATCAGATATGCTCACTGGTCAAGGTCAATATGCTGATACCAGAGTGCAAACCACCTTTCCTAAGGATATTCTGCGCTTATCCGCCCAATTAGCTTTAGAAGCCTTTTTGAGCCTACCAGGACCTAGTGCCCCATCGTTTGGTAACCTGGTGCAGGGTGCAACAGAGAAATATACCCACTTTGTTGATCGACTTTGGGATAACGTCATGAACCACCCTGATCTCTCTCCTGAAAGTAAGGAGCAAATATTTCGAGTATTGGCCTTCGATAATGCCAACAAGGCTACCAAACAGATTCTAGCCGGGCTCCCAAAGGGAGCTGGAGTGGAGGAGATGCTTTTAAGAGTAGAAAGAGCTGACTCTTAAAGTAGCTCTGTTGCTGCTGCAGTGCAGGGAGCTGTACGTGAACTTGTGCAATCACTTGCTACCACAGCTCAGAAAGGAAGGGGCTGTGTGCTAAAGGGAGGAAAGTCATCAACCAACCAACCCTTCCACGGGAAGTGTTATCAATGTGGGAATGAAGGACATTATTAATTATAATACCTGGATTGATCGATGCAGATTATACAGGGATGATACAAGCCATGGTGTATACACTTTGTCCACCTATCTTTATACCGGCAGGTAGTGAAATAGCACAGATTGTGGCCATTGAAAGTATCTTACCCTCACAGTCCCGAGTGGAATTCTATAGGGGCGACCGAGGTTTTGGATCTACAGGCCCTGCTGTTTGTTTTACCACTAAACTACATCAACGGCCTGTATTAACAATTGGGCTGCTCCGTGACAATGAGAATCGACAGATTCGAGCCATGTTAGACACTGGTGCAGATACCACGATAATCAGCTGTGAAACATGGCCTCGACATTGGCCAGTGGAGCAACCTTTATCAGCTATAGCCAGAGTAGGAGGACACTCTCTCCCACAGATCAGTCGGGAACCGATTCAACTAGAGTTCCCTGAAGGACAAAAGGCTGTATTAAAAGTATATGACAACCAAGGACTGTTACCTGTTAAACAATTGATACAAACCTTATTTTATAATATATGTGCATATTGTAAGTGTTGTATGTGTTCGGTACCGTGTATAGCTTAAATATCCATACCATTGTGCTATTCTTATTGACTGGTCGTAAACAATATTGTATAGGTATATTAAGCCAGGTCTCAAAAGAGTGGTTCTGCGTGTGTATGTGTGTGTGTGTTTAAAGCGCTTTAAACGTTTGCAAGATTTGCAAATTGGGCTTTGGTTATAGGAGTTTGAGCCTCTGTTTGTTTCGATTAATCTTAAAAATGCAACTCTGAGACCTTTCAATCTCAAAGGTCCACTAAGCTGGCAAACAGGTAGATTTACCTGGGACCTTTGAAGTGAAAGGCTGCAGAGGACACAATTTCAAACTGGAAAAAAAAACAAAAAACCCAAAACCACAAAAAAACCCAAACAAAAACAAAACAAAAAACCAACGAACAAACCCAAAAAGAACGTAAACAATAGAAAAAGAAAATGGAAAAAAAACCCAGCCCTGTGGCTGTGTGTGAGGGTTTTCCCCCCCCCCCCCCCCATTCCTCCCCACCCTTACTCCTGATACGTGAAGGGGTTTTTTTTGTTTTTGTTTTAGCTTGGCAGTCCTTATTTCTCTCTAGGGGAGTAACAATTCATGAAGAACACTCTGCATTCCAGTGTCCGTTATAACCATTTGATGGACTGGCACTGCAGACATTGAGGGATATGCTGAGAGATAAAGGACTTGTGGTTGCACCTGAAAAAGTACAAAGGTTGGCTCTGTGGAAGTATTTGGGCTGGCGCATTTCTGATGCCCAAATCCGACCACAGAAAATCGAACTGACGACCAGTTTATGAACTGTTGAAGATGTTCAAACATTGTTAGGGAATATTCAATGGGTCCACCGTTGTGTGGACATTTCCAACTCTGATATTGCTCCCTTGACTGTGTTGTTGCACAATGCCGACACAGCCTGCAAAATTGAGGTTACCACAGATCAAATGACTCTTTTACAAAAAATGACTTGCTGCTTACAAAATATCTTGGTCATCTTGGAAGATCCTGAATTTACCGATATCGCTTTTGGTTTGTAACAATAGCGAATCCCCATATGCAGTCATCTGTCAATGGCAAAACAAAAGAGGGGAATCTGGGAAGGATGGAGACCTGAATGACCCTGCCATTGCCAGTAGTAAGAGAACTGATAAAGCTGAATCATTTTGGGTATTGGAATGGGTGTTTCTGGGTGTGCAGCCAAAAACAAGCATTCAAACCAGACCCGAAGCTGTGGCAGAGTTAGTACGAAAAGGCAGATCTCGAATTATTGAGATCAGCGTTCAAGAACCTGCAGACATTAGCATTCCAGTTAATGCTGTAGACCGAGAGTGGTGGTTATGAAATGTAATACCACTTCAGGAAGCCCTATGAGGATTTGAAGGACAAATACATTCGCAGCAGCCGCAAGGGAAAAAGTGGCAGATATTGTCACGAAATCAGTGGCTGGAAAGAACGAAAGTCAGTATGCAACCACTGGTGGATGGCCTTACTGTATATACTGATGCTGGAAAACGACTGCATCGTGCTGTTTGTGTATGGCACGAACGTGCTGAATGGCACAAGCGTATTTTGGAGGGACAGCCCCAAGATTCTTTACAGACTTTAGAATTAACTGCTGTTGGTTGGGCCCTGTTGAATTGGCTAACCACCCCTCTTAATGTTGTAACGGACTCATTGTATGTAGCAGGAGTAGTCCCAAGATTAAAGGATGCTCTTTTAAGACAGACAACTAACCCAAGATTAGGAGCATTGTTTGTGCAATTACGCTCCACGCTTCAACAACGCACAGAGCCTTGTTGTGTTATTCATGTGCGTAGGACTAGGAAGGGGTAAGCAGATAGCTTCGTTAGTCCAGCTCAGCATATGCCCCCTATGGATAAATTTTGTGTAGCAAGACAGAGTCACGACCAATTTCACCAGAATCCCAAAGGATTAAAACGACAGTATGGCTTAACAGGGAATGAAGCCCGTAGTATTGTACAAGCCTGTCCAAGATGTGGAAATCACGGTCTAGGAATAGGGATCGGAGTAAACCCTAAAAGACTAAAGTCCTTAGAGCTTTGGCAAACGGATGTCACTCACATTGGGGAATTTGGAAGACTAAAATATGTTCACGTGACAATCGATAACTTTTCGAAATTTGTATGGGCAACCGCATTACCTGGCGAGAAAGCACAACACGTGTGTAAACACCTGTTGTCCTGCTTTGCTGTAATGGGGGTGCCTGAGACCATAAAAACGGATAATGGGCCTGCCTATGCTAGTCAAAAGACGAGGGTCTTTTTGTCCAAGTGGGGAGTACAACATATCACAGGAATCCCGCACTCTCCCACTGGGCAGGCTTTGGTGGAGCGAACTCATCAAGTATAAGGTTGAATGAAAAGACAATTATTCCCAGCTTTTGAGTATTATATAGAGATCCAGTAACAGGAATATGGAAAGGACCTGTTGCTGTAATATTTAATGGTCGAGGATATATGTGTGTTTCCACAGAAGGTGGTCCTAGGTGGATACCAGCAAAAAGCATTCGACCCTATCTACAGACATCATCAGAACATGATCAACGGCCTACACAAGAAGATCCTGCACAGGAACGAATGGAGAAAGCTGTAATTGTGGAAATTGTGATCCCTGGGTGTTCCATAACTGTGGTGACTGTGATAATAATCAGTGACCCTGTAATATGGACTATTAAGGATCAAAATTGAAAGAAACTGTAGGCATTCTTGTAAATGGAAACAGTATCGAAAAATGTATGGGTTACTCTTGCACAAGTCTTGAACATTACTAGTTTTGTGCCAGTTTGGTGACCATTTGTGACTTGTCTTATAGGACTTCCCATAAAAAAAAAAAAAAAAAAAAAGAAAAAAAAAATTTTTTTTTTTTAACTTTAATCAAACAATGCAAGAGTTGAAGTTACAGTTTAACATCACTAGTAACCTACCATTTCCATGGGAAAACCAGAGCAAAGCATTCGATAAATATGATAATTGGGATAACAAACTTCCAATTGGATCCAAACCACAAGAACTTGAACTTGTGGATTCTCTGAATGCTACGTATTGTTTTTTGGGTTTTTTTTGTTTTTATAGGTTTAGCATCGTGGTCTGAGGTATAGAAGGAAACAAGACTAGCAGACCAAGCAGCACCAACAATAATTAATCCCATGGGGAACAGCAGTGATTGGGAGCGGAAATGGTCCAACATTACAATGTGAAATAAAACTCACTCCGCTCCTGGCACTGTATTACCAAGACGATTACCACCAGGATACCTTTCGATCTGTGGTAATCGAGCGTGGGCAGGCATGCCCTCTAACCCAAAGGGTGGACCATGTACCATTGGTCAGCCCAGTTTGGGCGTTCCATATCATCATCCAAATCAAACTCATCCCACAAGGTGGAAAAGAGACCTGAATTATGGAATTTTTGGGAAAGATTTTTGCATTTCTTTTGCTATCAAGAGTCGCAGCCATAAAAGCGCATAAAAAACTTAGAAGAATTATTTTGTTGGGTAGTGAAGCAAGCCAACGTGACAAGTTGAATTTTGTCTGAACTGGCTGCAGCAATAAATTTTTCTTCTTTTTTGTTTATTATTGGTGCATGGTCATGGCTGTGGCGATTTTGACCTAGGTCTCTCCTTTTTTTTCTCTCTTTTCTTTGATTTGGATGGATTATCCACCTGGTTAGGATTGACTGGTTGGCTTAGGAGCGTATTAAAAACAGGATTAATGTTGTTGATAGTTATACTTGTAGAAATAGTTCTTTTCAGTTGTGTAAGGTTATGTCTAAGAAAAATGCTATCGTGAACAACAAATGAACCCTGGCTTGTTCAAAACAAAAAGGGGGAATTGCAGAAGGATGGCTCATGATTTAATAGCAGTGAACAATCCAGGGTTTGCTGTCTGTAGCTAGGCCTGACCTTGAGATAAGATAAAAGGGAGTAGAAAACAGGAATGTGGAATCCAGCGCGGGAAAGTCCCGAAGAGTTGTGATGAGAACCTTGTATCTGCCCCTTTCGCGTGCTCAAGAGCGTCCGGCCAGTTGCGTGACAGCATAAGGCACGTGAACAGCGGGACATAACCAATTAGGATTTGTTTGTTAGCGCGTGCACTATTGGGATAAGTATATAAGAAGTGTAAGATGTATGAATAAATGAGAACGATCATACTCATATTGAGACTCCATCGTTACTCCGGGTCCGCCTCCCACTCCGACAAACATACCTGCTTTATAACTCATTTTGGGTTTTAGGGTTTGATTCCGCAAAAGAATTTGGCATCCCAGATGGGACTTCCTCTCTGCCCGTCTGCAGGATCAGTGAGGAGTGGGACATTCTAAGGTGTGTCCCAGTAAGCTATTTCTCTGGAGAATCTCCCATCTCAACCCAATCGCTGCGGAGGGAGAGATGGCCCATCAGCGAGCGGACCAGGTATGTGATTTATGTATGATATGGTACGATAATTTGAGCGTACCTACAGGAGACTTGGGGGAAGAGTCTGTAAATCGTGGATGGGACACCTCACGTGATGATGAAGGGTTAGGGTCACATTGCTGAGACCCCAGAAGGCCGTGAGGGGGGGGGATATGAATCCCCTACTTGCACAGGGTGAGGAGGGGGCACTGCCCACCCCTGGGGAAAATAGCGAATTCGCTGCTGTGGTCTGGTATGGGTGCTCCCTGGTGTGATAGCAAAGCACCAGATAAAATATAATTCCAAGAGTCTCGTGAGACGGAGACATGGAGTGAGGGATTATGGTATTATATATGGTATTATAGATAAGATTTTATTGTAGTATATAATATTATTATGAATTGGGCTCTCCTTGCTGAGGAAGCAGGAGTGCTCCATATGAGATAACTATCATCTTCTACACCTGCTGAAAATCTTCAGTATCGGTACCGTGTATATTTTAACATCGTTAAGAGCTCATTTTAAACTTCTCATATGTTGTGGAGTGTTTGTATGTGAATGTGTGGTTGCATGAGATGTGCAATTGAGCGTGAAGTGAGTGCAGAGTTCTGATCTGCGGTTCTGCTCTCCTGCAAAGGAAGCAGCTGGAGACGAATGAAGTGAGTGATTACTTCTATACGTTGTGTGTTTTATGTCATAAGTATACTTTGTGAATTGTCTGACGTATAACAGAGAACCAGCAGAACTGAGAGGAATACCTTACCAGGGGATATTATTCCTCCATAGACAGGAGCCAGAGGCAGACTGAGCTCAAAATGTTGAAAGACTTGCAAATTGTTTAGAAGCCCTGTTTGTCTTGATCCTAGGAATGCACCTACGATACCTTTTGGTTCCAAATGTCCATTGAGCTGGCAAATGGGTATTTTTACCTCGGACCTTTGGAATGGAAGGCTGCAAAGGATGAAATTTTAAAATACCTAGCATCGAAGAAAAAAAAAAAAGAGATAAATGGTAGAAGTGGCTGAGAGTGCCCCTCCCTCTTCCCCTCTTCCTGGTATGCCAGTTAGGTGCTGTGTGTGAGTTAACCCTTCCCCTCCCGGAATGTGAGTTAAGTGTTCTGTGTGAGAGAAAAGAATAATTTGAAAGTGTAAGAGCAAAATGCTTGCATGGACAGAGGGGCCAGAATTCTGCAGGCTGTGGGGAATGGATCAGATTTGGTGTTCAGACTATCATAAAGTTTTATTGTGCCATTCTGTTAGGTTGGGGTCACTCTATTGTACTGAGCGTCTGTAATCTGTAGATGGGAATTGTTGTTGCTAGTCTTGTGGGAAGTCCCTGAGAACTTAGAGACATGACATTTGTAAGAGTTTAAATGGTTTGTGGAAGTTGGAGAAAGGTAGAGTTGGAAGGTAGCATAATGGGGGCAAAACCGAGCAAGAATTTCCTCGGGCAAGCCCATTAGGATGCATATTACAGCACTGGAAGGAATTGGTGGGGGAACCAGAGGCTCAATGAGTAAGAAGAGGATTACAATACTGTTTTGTAACTAATCTTACTTTAAGGAGAGAGGGAAAGTGGAATGAAGTGTTTTTCACCGTCTGAAACCATCCGGAGTGGCAAAGGGACAGCGGGATTTTGCCACCGCAAAACCCTATGGTACTTGCCCTTGAGTGGGAAAAAAAAAAAACAATTTAAAGGTAAACTGAGGCAGTGTTGCATGACGTGCGGTATTGAGCAAGGGTGCACTAGAATAAATAAAATTCACTGGACACGAGAACAGAAAAAGATTTCTCTGACGTGCTTAAGCCTCCCCCTTGATCACAGGAATGGGATACGGGCTCGAACGGGTCTCCCCGAATAGCCCGGTATTTTCCTGCATCAGGGAAAGGTCTGCTTTGACAGTTTTACAGGCAACTCTCGGGGAAGAACGAGACAGAAAAAAAAAACAAAAACAAAACCACAAACAAACAAGAACAAACAAAACTGATTTTAAAACTGTAGGGGATTTGGAAAGAGTATTTCCTACCCAAGACACAATGTGGGTTCTGGATAGATATAAACATGTAGAAAAACTAAAAGTACATCAGGAGTGAATCTCGAAGGGAATGAAAAGGGCCATTCCCAAACAAGTAAACAAGATCCCTCTAAATCACCATCTGAATTCCTAAATCGACTGAGGGATATAATGTGCCGCAACACTGCTGGATCCTGGGTCAAGGGTAGGAATACAACAACTAGGTTTTTGTTTTGGGCCAGTCTAAAAGAGGAATAGTGGCTCATGTGAAGGAAGACTGACGGGGACCAGGGGAATCCACCCTAGTGGATCCACTGGTTATAATGAAGCCAGGGAAAGAGGAGAAGAAAGTAGAATTTCAGTTGACACAGAGGCAATGTATTCAGTTTTGAACTAAGCTTTGATGTCTTTAGGAAATGACTACATCGTGGTAAAAGGGGCAACTGGCCAAAGTGAAAAGGTGTATTTTTGTGAACTTCTAAGATCTAAACTGGGAATTGAATGGGGCATCCACAGATTCTTGTATATGCCCAACTCCCCAAAGGCAATTTTGGGGAGAGATTTATTAGAACAATTGGGTGCAATAATCAAATTTGAAAAGAGCAATTACTCTGGAGGTAAATGACCAGCAATACACGCATATAATGGGTTTATCCTTAGCCAGTGTTCCCAAGGAAGGAAAAATGAGCAAAGAAATCACGAACCAGGTATGGGCCACCGATGTGCCCGGGACTTATGGGCTGTAAATAAAATAACAAAACCCCTTTACCCGGTGGTGGCAACTCCATGTACCCTGTTAACTGTATTAATACCTGAACTAACCTGGCTTACTGTTTTAGACCTGAAGGATGCCTACTTTTGCCTCCCTCTCCATGAAGCTAGCCAGAAAATACTTGCATTTGAATGGAAAACCCTGAAAGCAGGTGCAGAGCTCAACTCACTTGGATATTTGGAAATCAATTTGCAAAGGATCTTGAGGCCTGGAAGCCCCACCTGAGGAATGGAGACTGTTGCAGTATGTAGATGATACCCTGATTGCCACCAAGACAATGCTTGCGTGACCTGGATGGTGATTCTGTTAAACTTTTTGAGGCTCCAGGGATACCATGTATCTAAAAAAAGGCCCAAATAACGTAATCTACTTGGGTTATGAAATCATCGCTGGACAAAGAAGTTTGGGACAGGCCTGAAAAGAGGCAATATACCAAACCCTGAGACTGTAAGCAGTGAAAGAGCTACGAACTTTCTTGGGGATGACTGGGTGCTGTCAGCTATAGATCTATAACTATGGACTGCTTGTTAAACTCCTGTATGCACTAACCACCACTGCAAAGAGGCTGTGCAAGCCTTTGAACAGCTGAAGAAAGTCCTGATGTTGGCTCCAGCCTTAGGACTTCAAGATGCGAGTAAGCCATTTATCCTTTTCTCTCATGAGAACATCCTGGAAGCAAGAAGATTTACCCTGGGCCAGAAAATGACTGTGTTAGTGTCTGGAAGTGAAAGGTGGGCACTGGCTTTCTCCACAAAGGTTCCTAAAATACCAGGCTATACTGGTGGAACATAATATTGAGATTGTGGTTACTAACATCATCAACCCAGCTTCTTTTCTCAGTGGAAATACAGGAGAACCAGTGCACCAGGACTGCTTAGAGACCATCGAGGCCACATACTTGACCCGCTCGGACCTGAAAGACAGTCCCATGGAAGATGCTGAGGGCTGGTTCATGGATGGAAACATCTATGTCTTAAGCAATAAAAGACATGCCAGGTCAAGATCCCAAAATTACCCCAAACCAGAAATAGACCAAATTGGAAGAGGCAACGTGCCTGGGAAGTAATGGCAGACTGATTTTTTAATACGTTAATACGTTAATACGGGAGATATCTTGCTCTGGGGTTCCAGCAACCATGTCTCCTGATAGGGGACCACATTTTATCTCAGAAGTGGTACAACAGATCAGTCACTATTTGCGTATGAAATCATGACCTCCTACATGGTGACATTAGACAAACAACTCCAAAAAGATTGAAAAACATGTGGCTGAGATGTGAAGTAGGGGTTTTGGATGAACCTGTGCATAACATACAACCTGGAGATTATGCATATATAAAGTCTCTTGCAGAGAGGACTCTGGAACCGCAGTGGGAAGGACCATTCCAGGTGCTCTTAACCTCCTTCACAGCAATCAAAATCAAGGAGCAGAGTGCATGGATCCATCACACCTGAGTGAAAAAGGCACATAAATCTCCATGGAGGGTCACACAAGTCCAACCAGGAAAATTTTTTCTCATGATCATAATTATAATCCAGGGATGGTCGATCACCTCTGGCCAAAAAAATACTGAATGGCCTTGGTCTCAAGTTTTTATTTGGTATACTGGAGCCATGGGAAATATTCTGATCGAAAGGGTTTAAATCTATCAACTGTGGTTATGCATGAAAATCAAGTATTTATGTAAGGCAGGAATGGAATGCGGATAGAGAACAGGGGAGTTGTCAACTTCAGGGGACTGTAGGGGAAGAAATCAAATTAGGATGCTGAATGGTTAATAGGATTATCCATAAAAAGGCATCCCAAATTACCATCTCAACTACACCTACAGATAAGAATACAAAGACCTGTATTTCCAATGAATCAGACTGTTGGCATAATTTTACATTAGTACAGACCATTAAGGTGGTTTGTTTCTGGGCCTATGATACCATTGGGCTCTCATTCATATTTAAAATAAATATTTATAGCTAAGGCTGTTACAACCCAGAATTTATGAGATTGGTCTGTATATAATCAGGAATACAGGACAACAGCAAATGCCGTTCAACCCACAATGGTCTCTTAAATGTGTTGAACTGCTAATGCAAACTGATATTTCTGAAATTCAACCAGCATGCTCTCATTTCCTAAAAACATCCTTCGAGGGCTGGACAACCTGGCTGTGAAAACAAGTGCCCTTCAGGGGCAGAACACAAAGAGGCCTGACCGGATTGTTAGAGACAGGACTGGAGGTCCTAACTGGAATTGACTATCAGAAATGTTACCAAAGGTGGAGGAACAAGACCATGAATTAATAGGAAATGCACTTGGTGTGATCCAAGATAATGTTTCTTTGGCCCTCAGTTGCATACAGGCATAATTATGGATGCAATCAGTGGCCGCCTTAATTATAGTAGAAGGTGGTGAGAGTACTTTCCCTACTGAAATCCGGAAAGTGGTTTGGGACAGTGCCACTGACTTAGAGAGGAAGCTTCAATCCTGGTAGACTCTGGTAAATTTCACCTATGACCCCATCACTAATACAGCCATAGCCTTTGTTTTGGCCATATGTAATGCTTCAATATGTATAATCCACTCCATCATTGCATTAGGATTAAGCCATGATAATACTGTGCTTTATCCTTCCAAACATAAAACATGGGCACAAATAGTGAACGGGAAATGGCAAAATGCCTTCTCTTGCTTTTTTTTCCCACTCCAACAAGTTTTTGAATTTTCATTTCAGCCACCATCTGTCGTTTCTCAGTTTCTCTTCTTCCTTAAGTCACAGTTATTGTGGAAGTTGCTCAGATACCATGAACCATGAGGAGGATGTTCTTCACCATGAGGATGGGCAGGCCCTGGCTCAGGTTGCTCAGAGCAGTGGTGGCTGCCCCATCTCTGGAGGTGTTGAATGCCACGTTGGACAGGGCTTGGAGAATGTTTTCCAGTGGGAGGTGTCTCGCCTATGGCAGGAGGTGGGGGTGGATGGGCTTTGAGTTCCCTTGCAAGCCAACCCATGCCATGGTTCTGTGACTCTAACAGTGCTCCCAGCATGGCACCAGTACGGACCAGGAAGACACAAGTGTGGGACCAATATGGGACCAGTACTCCCAGTAGGGACACCATGGACACCAGGGCCCCAGTGCAGCACCAGTGCTCCTAGTACAGACCAGTATGGGCACTGGTGTTCCCAGTATGGACACCAGAGACACCAGTGTGGACAATAGGGCTCTCAGTACAGGCCAGTAAGGCACCAGAGTGAGACTAGTATGAGACCAGTGCTCCTAGTATGGATGAGTAAGACTCAAGTGTGAGAGAGAACTATGGGACCAGTACTCCCAATATGGACATCTGATACACAAGGATGAACAACATGGCTCCCAGTACAGACCAGTAAGTCACCAGTGTGGAATCAGTATGGGAACAGTGCTCCTAGTATGAACACCAGGGACATCAGTCCTCCCAGTATGGCAGAAGTACGGAGCAGTAAGGCACCAATGTGGGACCAGTATGGGGCCACTGCTCCCAGTATGGACACCAGGGCTCCCAGTGATCCCAGTACAGCACCAGTATAGACCAGTAAGACTCAAGTGTGGGACCAGTACTCCCAGTATAGACACTAGGGACGCCAGTACAGACATCAGTACTCCCACTATGGCAGCAGTATAGACAAGTAAGACACAAGTATGGGATCAGTGTTCCCAGTATGAACACAAGGGACACCAGTATGGACACCAGGGCTCCCAGTACAGTGCCAGTGCTCCCATTGAAGGCTTTTGTTGGGGGTCCTAGCCCCAAATCCTTCTGGCAGGGAGTGTCCAAATACACTGGATCCTCATGCTGTGAAACACTTGTCCAAACACACTTGACACCCTTGAGGGAAGGGATGCCATCCAGAGGGACCTTGGCAGGCTGGAGGAGTTCAACAAGGCTGGGTGAAGGGTCCTATAGCCGGGTCTAGGCAATCCTGGGGTTGTCCAGGCTCGAGAACAGAAGGCTCCCTATAATAGCCTTTCAATATCTGAAGGGGCTTTTTATGCTAAAGATGCTGAGACACTGGATCAGGTTTCCCAGAGGAGCTGTGGATGCCCCACACTTGGTAGTGTTCAAAGTCAAGTTGGATGAGGCTTTGAGAACTTAACTGAGTGGAAGGTGTATCTGCCCATGGCAGGGAGGTTTGGACCAGATCGACATTTGAGGTACCTTCCAACCCCAACCATGGTTCTGGCCTTAGCCTTTGTGATCTTTTCCTCTGTGATGTCTTCCTCTGTGATGCTGCCCTGTATCCTAGGAGACCTCTCTGCTGTCCAGGGCAAGCACCCTCTGGACTCACTCTCCAGTAGGATCTGGAGGAGGCAGATGGTCTCTCCTCTGGGAGCTGCCTGCACCTTGCTCTGTGGTGAAAAACAAAGCAGCTGCAGTTGAGCTGTCGCAGTACCCGGTGCCAGTTCTGTCGGAGAGGAAACTCTGCACTAAGGCCAGGGTAGGTCAGGTCTGACCATACCTGCTTCTGTGCAGTCATTGCTCAGAGCTTAATCTCCATGGCAGGGTCTCCAGTTCTTGAGGGTTCTGTCAGCTCCTGTTCTGGTGCCTCCTAGGAGCTGGAGCCTGTGCTCCTGGTTATTTTCCACATGGGAGATGTTCCAAGCCCCAGTCGTCCCATTTTGGTTTAATTGTGCCAGCCTTGCCCCATGCTCATTCACCCTGATTGGATTTGTTTCCCAGTTGGGAGGTGCAGGAGGCAGGGACAGGCAGCACATTTAGGTCTGTCCCTGCAGAGCATGGGGGATCAGACACTTGGAAGTTGTCCCGGTCTTTCTTCTGGTAGAGCCTTGAAGCAGCTGGTCCACAGAATGGACCTTCCTGGGTACATGGAGCCATGAACACCTGGAGTGAGTGCTTGCCAGACTTGCGTCTCACATGTTGAAAGAGAATTATCTGGCTTCTTTGGGAACCTCATGCTGTGAACGTGCCTGACCTTAGAAGGATGTGTCCACTGAGGGTTGTTTGTCCTGTCTGGGGAAACAGGACTGCTTCAAGGAAAGAACTTTTTTTCATCCTGAGGAAGACTTGTTACTTCATCCCTAAGACGCCGGCCCACGACCACCAGGAGGCGCTATGCAGGCACAAGACTGGAGCGAACTTTCCAGAACTATTTATAATACAAAGCGGGGAAAGGTTATGAATATGTAGTAGGCGCTTATAACTATGCATGTCTTTACACTATAAGTAGCTGCTTGTTAAGTTATACGGTGTGCAAGCTAGGAGGAGAACCCCCTTGCACCCCAGTGCTGGAAATAAACATACCTGCTTTATAACTCATTTTGGGTCATAGGGTTTGATTCCACAAAACGTGTGTAAGTTTTCCCAGAAATCTTATACATATTCTATTACTTTCTAAGGTTTAATTTTAATGTTATGAAACTTAACTCTACTGTACCTTGCCTTTGCAATTATTTAGGATTCCAAAGAGAGGTGATTACAGAAGAAGAGACATCTGTTTAGCACAAATCATTCCTCGCAGGATACGTTATAATTTTCAATGAACAAACAATTTGTAGAAAAGGAAACCTTCCATCACGGGGACATTCTGTCTAACTTTCAAAAACCACAAGAGCTTAGACAAAGTATAACTGTACTTTAGCTTAAATCAAAATATTCCACTTTGAAATATTCAACATTACCTCAGCACCTTGTCCCCCTGTGCAGGATGGCACCAAAACTGTCACCTGGCCTACCCTGTGCCCAGATTGTTGGCGTTTTTAAGGGCACAATCTTTCAAGGACCCCAACTCCTTAGGGGAGGAAAAGGTTAACAAAAACCACAAACCAAATCCTATATCTCCTTGGATCATGGACTTACCTGAGCATCCTTGGAGACATGGATCTCTTGTGCCACTGGCAATCAAACTGGCTAACCCTGGGTTGTCCTGTCCAGCCATCTTTTGTTTATAAGCAGGATGGTATGTATTTGTCTAAGGAGATCCAAATTTCCACTTGGTACATTATAGAGCTAAGTGATGTTTATTCCCCTCTAATTCACTTATTTCCCCCTGTAATACTTGGTTTTACTCATCTTAGGTTTAAAACTCTGTAAAATAAAAAAAAAAGGGTGTTCCTTTGCAGCTGTGCATTTCCCTTTTCTACCTAATCCTTCACAAATTTGGTAATTGAGTTTGTAGAGAGCTCAGCTTTCTCCTGATCTTCTCAGGTTTCCTCATGCTTTATAGTAAATATTAACGACTTACAAGAGGTCTTGTGTATACTTTGGTAAGCCTCTCTTTTCATCCCACGAACTATAAATCCCAGTCTTTAAACTCACAGTTTGAACCATTTATACCTCCTATTGTCCTTCTAATGTTCTGTAAACATATTTTCAATCCAGTTGTTCCAATTAATTCAAGAATTTACTAGCACAGGTGCCTGCATAAAGCTCAAAAAGTCAGTTACAAATCTAGCATTGTAGGCACACTAGCAAATGTTCAGTCCCTTATTACATAAGAATTATATACGTGGAATCTTGGGAGTACTTGCAACTTGACCAAATCCTGCTGGCTACAAAACTGTTAAAGGATATTAGAAGCACAGCTGCCTCCTCCAGCTCAGCTGCTGCAGCCTAGCCCTGGGGACTAGGCTGAGGGCTGCTGCTGCTTTCCAAATTACAGGTTCAACCAGTAGTGAAGCTGAGCACATATCCCAGAGACACACGCATAGACATACAAAGGACACAGACACAGCCAGACACACAAACTGTAACAGACAAGGCAGCATTATTAAAAGCACTCACATATAGTATTCACATAAAACAAACACAGCCAGCCAAGTCCCCTTCCTCCTCTTTGGCTGATGGGATACAAATTTGCTAGTGAAAGCAGCTGGAACTCATCTGTTTGTGACTGCTAGTGTAAATTAAAGTGGGATAAGCATTAGAGAATAAATCTGTTTGTGAATGTATAAATCTGTAGAATAAATCTGTTTGTTTGTCTCCATCTCAGTCATTAATCTTATCTTATGATATCATGGATTAGTTTTAACACATTGCAGTTGGTATAAAAGATTTTATCTTATCTCACTATTTACAAGTTCTCTCAGTTCCTTGTATTACCTTTTCAACTCCCCTCTTTTCAAGGCCTTTTGCAAATATTTTGCAAACAAAACCTTTATAGTAGGTCTTCTTCAGTTAAGGTTTTTCTAAAATATTTTCCTGATTCTACTGCATGTTTGGTCTGATTTCTTTTCCATGTCTCATAATCTCCTACTGTTCACTGACAACCCCAAAATGCACATTGAACCACTATACGGGTTAACAAAACTAATAATCCCAGTGCTACAATGCAAAGAAAAAGTTGTTTTAACCAGGATAAGTTTGGAAGCCAGGAAGTTAACCAAGAAAGATCTATACTTTCCTGCTCTTGTATGGAGTTGAGAAGGCCATACAAATTTTGATAGACAGTCTGAGACTGATGGGTCACATTGAAACAACACATGCCCTCAAGATCAGAACACCCTTTATGGTGTCTTAATAACAGATAATCAATTGCGGCTCTGTTTTCTAAAACTGCTTCATGAGGTTGTCTAGTTTCAAGATTTAAGGCCTCCAAAGCTCGAGAGGTAGAAGTGAGGGTCTTGGCATAGCTACAAATAAATCTCTTTAAAGTGTTATAATTCATGACCACGGCTACTCCTGGTGTTAAAAGGAAGCTAGCGTCATTTCAGCTTTATGTGACAAAGTTTGACAACAGTTTTGCAAGGTTTGTGACAGTTTTGCAAGGTTTGAATGCTTGTGGGGATTCCCAAAACATTTGTACTATTGTATATTGTACAAGCCAGTTCTTCCCAAATGTTTATAGAGACATCCCACTTATGAGAAAATAAAGTTTCTCCTAATGGATACACTAATGATGATATTAACAATTTTCCATCTTTATAGTTTGCTTTATCTTAGTTAGCCTTAATTTTAAAGGTGTTAAGTGTTCTGTTGTCTGCTGGCTGGTAGGTGATTTCTTCACTTGAGAAAAGTAGATGCAAGTCGGCTGTTCTTTAATCTTGATTGCTGTGAAGGTTGTTAATAATACTTGGTGTGGTCCATCCCACTTTTCTCCCAACGGTTTTCCTGTAAAATCTTTAACATAAACCCAATCCCCAGGTTTAAAAGGCTGTACAGGTTGATCTAAACCTCTGGCCTGCACACCTAATGTAGTTTTTTCGAGCAAGTTTAACTGTTTTTGCAAGCTGATTAAATATTGTTGTAAATAATTCTCACCTAATCATGTAAGATGTCCTGTATACTGCAATTGGTATAAGGGGCTAATGTTTTCCTTGGCCCTTGGTTTGGTTCAAATCCTAAGCAAGGCCAAAGGCTTGATGTCAATACAAATTAGTCTCTAGACAAATTTTTAGCTAATTGTTGCTTTATCAGATGATTCATTTTCTCCACCTGGCTGCTAGCCTGTGGTCAGTATGGAGTATGTAACTGCCAACCAGTTCCTAAAATTTCACTAAATTTTACCACTTTTCAACAAGAAATTTGGATCTGTTATAGCTACTCAGTCCACTGACAAATGGTTTCAAGTGAACCACTAATTTTTGTGCCAAGTTAGCTCTCTAGTCCATTTTACTGCTATGTAGATAAATGCCAGTCTAGGTGATGGACCTATGTGTTAGCATTGCCCTGTGCACACACCACTGCTTCTCTTTCCTTGAGTTGGGGAAGTTCTTGTGACAAACATCTTTCCACCTGCCAGGGCATGAAGAAAGAGCAGTGGAGGGGAAAGAACTGCTGATTTTGGTAGCAGCTTTCTGTTAATTTTTTTTTGTCTACAATGTCAAACTACATCATCAGTAAACAAATCATGTAATTTGTCTGCCACAGAATCATAGAATCACTAGGTTGGAAAGGACCATCGAGTCCAACCATTCCTAACAATCCCTAAGCCATGCCCCTCAGCACCTCATCCACCCGTCCCTTAAATACATCCAGGGAAGGTGACTCAACCACCTCCCTGGGCAGCCTGTTCCAGTGCCCAATGACCCTTTCTGTGAAAAATTTTTTCCTGATGTCCAGACTGAACCTCCCCTGGCAGAGCTTCAGGCCATTCCCCTTTGTCCTGTCACCTGTCACTTGGGAGAAGTTAGAACAGAATCATATTGGGTCTTCTGTATCTAGGGCTTTTGGGGGATGAGATAGGATATGATTGTCTTGGATAGCAAAGAGTAATTGTCATGCCCCTAATTACAAGCTACACATTTATGTCTGGGCCTTCTTCCGACCTGCACAGTCAAATAAGGTGGTTCAATTGATATCTCTGCTGCCATCTAGAGGCCAAGGTCACTCTCAGGGTAAAATCAAAAAGGAAAATTTATTCTGGCTTCAACCAAAGTAAACAGACCAAAAAAACTCAGGTGCGCAGCTGAGATATGGCGGTGCAACTTTCCAAAGTTGCTAAAACGGATTTCAATCTCATGAGATTACAATCTGATCCCTGAACATGACCAAGGTCATTTGGATTTGACCCAACACGCACTAGTACCACTCAAGAAAACACAATAAGATAAATGATATATACTGATGCTGTGAAAAGCCAGACTCAATAATCAATGCCAAGGTATTCTTTAATGTGATGCTGGGCACGCAGGAAATAGCTCCACCTAATGTGTGTGCAATTGAGGCTGGTTACACGATTTTTATACTGGTTAAATATACATATTCATATAGATTTCAGGAAACATGTTACATATTCATTATATTTCCTGGAACAGGCGTGTCTATTATAATCAGTTCTCAGAATTTATTTACATAAATTTCCTCCTCTTGGCACACGTGCTCTGCCCTCTGGGGGTCTTCCTCAGGGGTCTCTAGATGAAGGCCATAGATCTCCCTCACAGCTGAACTTTTCAACTCTCCTTCTTGCACATGCTTCTTAGACTCCTTGGGCACCTCTTCAAGACTGCATCTGCTCCTATCCAGTTCTTCTTTCTCCTTGTTATCTGGCTTAATTAGATGCAGTCACATTCTTTCCCATTTTCTCTAACTGCAGCCTTGCTAAAAGTCCTTACTTAAT
This sequence comes from Cuculus canorus, assembly GCF_017976375.1. Taxonomy (NCBI): domain Eukaryota; kingdom Metazoa; phylum Chordata; class Aves; order Cuculiformes; family Cuculidae; genus Cuculus; species Cuculus canorus. The sequence continues at coordinate 21,817,278 of NC_071440.1, forward strand.
CATAAGTATACATTTTAGTTCTAAAATCATAAAATCTATACATAATATTCAAATATATAATAGGTTAGCAACTTATAACAAATCATTTCTTCCTTCAGTGTGTCTATATATATGTATAGAGAGAGAGAAGGGAAAAGGAAAGGGGTCACCACTCCCAATGGGCAACAGCAGTTCCTCGGGAACACGTCATCTCTCCAGCAGCAGCCTCTTACAGGTCGTGTGGTCCAGGCTGGTTTGATCGGAGTGATGGGCATGTACCCCACGTGGCTGCTTGCGAGTTCTTTTATAAGGCCAGTCCGGGCCCCATCAGCATGTTGGGCGGGGGGGGGAAGAACTGGTTGGTCTTGCTGTGTGTGTGCAGAAGCTCCTCGGGAGGGTCGGGCCCTTCCAGAGGAGTCAGGTGGATGTGGGGAGATGGGGGGACAGTAACCACCGCTTTGCCTCCTCCCCCCCCATTCATTGCTGCCACAACAAACAAGGCCCTCAGACAATACAGATGTTTAAGACAGACAAAACAGTAAAGTCCATCTTTACAGCAATACAGAGCGATTGCATTGTAAAGCAAGATTTTCAAATGGTGGCCCATGGGCCATCTCTAGACTTTAGGGCACATCCACAAGATCTGATTCCAACAGCTGACAGTCCTTAGGATAGACCTAAGTTGTAGTGTCACTCACTTATCTTTTCATGTAACATGGAGCGAAAAGCTTCTAAAAGCTCCCATGTGAATTGGCTCTGCTAGGCATAGAATCATAAATAGTTAGGGTTGGAAGGGACCTTAGAGATCATCTAGTTCCAACCACCCTGTCAAGGGCAGGGACATCCCACTGGCTCAGGCTGCCCAAGGCCCCATCCAACCTGACCTTGAACACCTCCAGGGATGGGGCAGACACAACTTCCCTGGGCAACCTGTGCCAGTGCCTCACTACTCTCATGGTGAAGAAATTCTTCCTTATGTCTAGTCTAAATCTGCCTCTCTCCAGTTTATATCCATTCCCCCTGGTCCTATCCCCACAAGCCTTTACGAATAGCCCCTCTCCAGCTTTCCTGTAGGCCCCCTTCAGGTATTGGAAGGTCGCTATAAGATCTCCTCTGAGCCTTCTCTTCTCCAGGCTGAACAAGACCAACTCTCTCAGCCTGTCCTCATATGGGAGGTCCCATCTAGCCCTCTGATCATCTTTGTAGCCCTCATCTGGACCTGTTCCAACAGCTCCATATCCTTCTTGCATTGAGGATTCCAGAACTGGACACAATATTCCAGATGAGGTCTCACAAGAGAGGAATAGAGGGGCAGAATCACTTCCCTCAACCTGCTGTCCATGCTTCTTTTGATGCAGCCGAGGATACAGTTGGCCTTCTGGGCTGCAAGCGCACATTGCCGGCTCATGTTGAGCTTCTCATCGACCAGCACCCCCAAGTCCTTCTCTGCAGGGCTGCTCTCAATCACATAATCTCCCATCTTGTACTGAAAATGGGGATTGCCCTGACCCAGGTGTAGGACCTTACACTTGGCCTTGTTGAACCTCTTGAGGTTCTCAGACGCCCACTTATCCAGTCTGTCCAGATCCATCTGGATGACATCCTGTCCTTCCAGTGTGGCAATTGCACCACTCAGCTTGGTGTCATCTGCAAACTTGCTGAGGATGCACTCAATCTCACTGTCTATATCACCGATAAAGATATTAAACAGCACTGGTCCCAGTACAGACCCCTGAGGGACACCACTCGTCATGGATCTCCATCTGGACTTTGAGCCATTGACCACTACTCTTTGAATGCGACCAGCCAGCCAGTCTCTTATCCACCTTACAGTCCACCCATCAAATCCATATCTCTCCAATTCAGAGAGAAGGATGTTTTGGGCGACCGTGTTAAAGGCTTTACACAAGTCCACATAGATCACATCTGTTTATCCTGTGTCCACTGCTGTGGTTACCCCATCATAGAAAGCCACTGAGTTGGTCATACAGGATTTGCCCCTGTTGAAGCCATGCTGGCTGCCATTAATCACCTCCCTGTCCTCCATGTGCTTTAGCATAGCTTCTAGGAGGATCTATTCCATGATCCTTCCAGGCACAGAGGTGAGGCTGACAGGTTGGTAGTTCTCAGGGTTGTCTTTTCTACCCTTTTTAAAAATGGGCACAACATTACCCGTCTTCCAGTCACCAGGGACTTCTCCATGACTGCCATGACTTTCCAAATATCATGGGGAGTGACTTGGCAACCACATCTGCCAATTCCCTCAAGACTCTGTGATGCATCTCATCAGGTCCCATAGACTTATATATGTTCAGGTTCCTCAGGTGGTCATGAACCTGATCCTCCTCTACTGTAGGAGGGGATTTACCCCCCTGGTCACAATCTTGCTGTCCCATGACCCAGGAGGAGTGAGGAGAGAGGTTATCAGTAAAGACCATGGCAAAAAGTTAAGTTCCTCAGTCTTCTCCTCATCTGTTGATACGTGATCACTATTTCCAACCATCAGTGGAGGTACATTCTCTTTGACCTTCCTCTTTTGATTGACGTACCTGTAGAAGCCCTTCTTGTTGGTCTTTACTTCCCTTGCCAAGTTCAGCTCCAGCTGCACCTTGGGCTTCCTGACTTCATTCCTATACAACCGGGCAGCGTCTCTGTACATGTCCCAGGTTCCCTGTCCCTGCTTGCACTGCCTGTGCTGTTCCTTCTTCTTTTTCAGTTTAACCAGCAGGTCTTGACTCAGCCATGCCGGTCTCTTCCCTTTCCTGCCTGATTTTCTACATATGGGGACAAAGCGCTCTTGTGCTTTATAGAAAGCTTCCTTAAATATTTTCCTGCTCTGTTCTGCTCCCTTGTCTCAGAGGACCATGTCCCATGGGGTCCTACTGAGTAATTCCTTGAAGAGCTGGAAGTCTGCTTTCCTGAAATACAGTGTCCTGACTATACTCCTCCTGATATCTACCACCTGCATTTTCCAGTAAAGCACTTCCAAGCAAAGGGATAGTACTATCAGCAATATTGTGGAGGTCAGAGAAGTCTGCTCAAGCAGAAGTCCACAAAGCCTTTTTTCTACTTCTGTACAGCATATAGGCTGAGAAAGAATCACTTGCATTTTGGTGCTATGCCAGGAAACAGCTATGCACTGTGGGACTGACTATTCACTCATTTACACTTTGCACAGTGTTAAGTATTTTGTCTGCATGGACTTTTCTTTCTTGTACTGTATAGTTTTCATGACTAGACTAGGTTTGCTTTTCACACTACATAAATGTTTAGTAAAAATTATTCTCTCCTTGCCTTTAGAAATAAAAACAATTTTATGTTTCTATGTTTTGTGTTTCAGTATAGATTTTGATATTTTCTTTGCCTGCCACTTTCCAGAATGACACTATGCTTATTGATTTGTGTCATAAACCACATGGTATTGCCTTAACAGCTTTGAAAGCGATTTATAAACCTGCAGCATCCTGGCAACAGAATCTCCTTGGAGTCATATGATGAGGAGGTGGCATTTTGTGCTCTCATGCATATCTATGAAGCAAAGCACATGGAAAGACCTTTACCAGCTAAAGGAACATCAGAGTGCTTATCAAATTTCTTCTCTTATTATTCTTTCTCTAGCAGTACAACTCCTTCCTGGGTCCTATTCCCATTATTCAGGCCCCTCACAGGCCACCCTCCTCAGTGCAGGGTACGTGTGCTGTTGTGTCTGAAGGGGAGATTCTAACTGTAACTGAAACTGACTTTTTTTGTGTTGTCCTACACTGGACTAAAATTATGCTCTTCATTGTATCCCTTAAACTTGATTGCAATCCTCTTACCTATTGTGGAAGTAAAAAGTTACGAGGTAAGCATATGAGAAACTGACAAAACTCTTATCTTGCTTTATTAATGCAAAAACATTTCTATTTTAGCTATTTTTGGACATGCAAAATGTTCACTTTAAAAAAACCTAATTCCTATTTTCTGTTGACTGTGAGTAAAGATTTATAAAGAAAATTCCACTGTAGTGATTATAATGTGAGCACATGTTTTTATACAAAGATACTACCCATCTGTATGTAGTTTTAAAATCATGCAATGGTGACTAACCACATGACTCAGTGCACTCAGAAGTCAGTGGAAAGACTTCTATTAATGTCAGTAGGTACTGGATGAATTGGTGCTGTGGACCTCCATTTTGGGAATTGATCTGGTTTAAGCTTGGGTATATTAATGGATATAGATGTCTTCCTGTGTTCACAAGTGTAATACTTCAGCATTTTAAAGAAAATAAAACAATGCAAATGGAAATTCTCTCCTGCATTAAATGAAGCCTTGTTAATATTTACTTTGAATATCTGTTTGATTAGTGCAGCTAATGTGGAGCATAGTCTACTTTGTCCACAGAATGACATTTCCAAGTGCTGAGTAAATGACTAAGTAACTGAAGGAAGAGATTGTTATAAATTACTAACCTATTATATATTTGAATATTATGTATAGGTTTTTGTGATTTTAGAACTAAAATATAGGATTAGCTTGAATAATAACTTTTAGCTAACCTGTGCCTGGATACCTATGCTTACATAAAGAATTTTAACAAGGCTGCAGTTAGAAAGAATGGGAAAGAATGTGACTGTATCTAATTAAGCCAGATAACAAGGACTAGTGCAATGATAAGAGAAAGAAGAACCAGCTAGGACCAGATGCAACCTTGAAGAGGTGCCCAAGGAGTCTAAGAGCATGCTCAAGAAGGAGAGTTGAGAAGTTCAATTGTGAGGAAGATCTACAGCCTTCATCCAGAGACCCCTGAAGAAGATCCCCAGAGGGCAGAGAGCATGCACCAAGGGGAGGAAACTTATGTAAATAAATTTCAGGAACTGATTATAATAGACACACCTGTTCCAGGAAAAGAGATGAATATGTATGCTTTGACTGTATATCGCCTTTGTGAATTGTACTGGAAGTTGCACGCACATTAGGTGGAGCTATCCCCTGCATGCCCAACATCGCATTAAAGGATACCTTACTTAAATCAAATTGGTATTGATTATTGAGTCTGGATTTTCACGGCATAATAATTATAAAATTATTCGTTTGACATTTAGCTGAAGGGATGATGTCAGTTTCTACAGAACTATGCATATAACCAGGTATTGAATAGTTTCTATTTCATTGCTGAAGCGTAACAAACCAGTTGCAAACAGAAGTGTTGCAAGTTTTTTTTCCCCCCTATATTTAAAAGAAGTATTGCATTATACCTTTTTTTCTATAGCTTTTTTAAAAAGTCATATTGAACAGGAAGCACTAAAAAAAATACCTTGCTGAGATTGTTTATACAGTACTTTCCATGCACAAAAATATAATTGTATATCCAGCAGTGAGCACCCAAAGAAAACAACCTGACAGGGTTTTTTTTCTTCTTTCTCCATGTTTGTTTTATAACATACTGCATTTCTATCTATAGGCTATTTCACAGAACAAGCTGCCTTGTTTCCGTGCAGCTTCCTCACCTACAGAAAGCTGGTTCTCCTGTGACAGCAGTCCTACTACTGCATTCATTTTATTTCTCTGCTTTCTTTTGGATGAGGAATAATTCTGTTTATGTGTGACAGATGCAGGCCACCTTCAGGCGATGAAGGTCATTCTTACTGAATACACTATAGTCAGTACCTAAATAATCACTGTGATTTCAGCTAGATGGTCCTAATGATGCCCTAATGTGGTTGCACATCACATTATCAATAATCATAATAATTTTTATATATTAATCTTTAATAAGAGCCATATATCATCAGTTATATATAAAGCATGAATTTGGGGATTTTGGTATATGTTTGAGAGTAGGGGTCATATTTTGTCCATATGATCAGGTTATAGGAAGGTTATGGGAATATAACCACATAGCAATTGTCTTTAATTATTGGTCATAGTTTGTGTTTCAGTAAATAAATCTGCTTATAAAATAGTTGTATTAAGAAACAAAATTAATATAACTGAATTGGTCATAGCTATTGTTGTTATTGCTGAATTGCATAATGAGACTACCGGCACATGTATAAGGTAAAAGCTAATTTAATGTGGATTTTTTATAATTATTTGCTGATAAATGTAGCTTGGTGCTTCTTGTGTTCTCCAGGTAGTCTTTCAGTCTGAAATGTAAAACAAAAAGAAATCCACCCTACCTTTTAACACTTGTTAGCTCTAAATATGATTTCACATTTAACACCTACCCTCCCATTCTCATAGCCACGTTAACTGATATCTCTACCTCTGTGGGGCTGTCATGGTGAAACTGACTCACCATCTGTTAGTATTTACTGGGTAGTCTATAACTACAACTCCTGAGCTAACTCAGGAGCAGACACTAACCTTTTATGGGTGAGCCTGAAAATCCTGAGCCTCAGTACGCTACAACTGCATATAGACAATGAGTGAAATCTTGGCTTCACTGCACACAAGCAGCAAAGATCCCACTGCCTTCTTCAGTATAGCCAGGATTTCACTAATTGAGTATTTGAAGTAGTGATCCTTGTCAAAAGCTGACTATTCTGGAGTGGCATTGGCAGACCAGAAGCTATCCTACTGCAAGCCTTTTCCCCCCAGACAGTGAATTGGAAGCAGCACCTCCTGTCAGACTGATAAGAGGCACTGATCGATGAGTGATGTTTCAGGGTACAAGAAGCAGCAGCACAGCTGGAGTGAAATTAAAAGTAATAAGCCTGGTTTCAACACACAGGCCTGATTAAAAATATGGGCATCTTTCAATTAAAATTGAATTGAAACAAATACATGTGTTCAGCAGCATTAATAAGGAGAAAGGTGAGAATGACAGAAAAGGAATACAGTGGGCAGAGCTGTGAAAGAAACATAAGGATAAGAACATTTTAGTTAGGATTTGTATTTATGTGGAGTTGCTCTTAGTCTTTGTACATCCTCATGTATTTCCATTGCTGTAGTCTTACAATACCTTGTCCCCATCTCTATTTTACAAATGGTGAGATTGAAACAAATGGTGAGGATAAGATATATGTGCTCAAAATCAGCCTTGAAAAGTGGCTGCCCCAGAGGGAATCCTTACTCTTCTTTACTGCCTCCAGTGCTTGTGTAGCCAAAGGGTAGTGTCATGCCCTGTTTCCATGAGCCCCACACTCATGTCTGGGCCTCTTTTGACCTGCACAGTTGAAAGAAGAAATCATTTTTTAAAAGTTATAAGTTTGAATTAATTAAAATATAGAATTCTGACATAGAGGTTTTTTTAGCAGGTACAACTTTTTTTTAGACTGGTACAACCGACATGGGAAGGACCACCAGCTGGGCCAGGTAAGGCCCAAAGATGGCCTAGGTTCTCTAAGAGCATGTGCAAGGAGGGAAGGTGAAAAGTTCAACGTGAGGAAGACTGCCTATCTTCATCCCCAAAGACCCCATCAACCATTACCATGAGAAAATGCGCAAGCACTAAGAGGAGGAGACCTATGATAATGAGTTCCCGGAATTAATCTTACTATGATAATGAGTTCCAGTGACTAATCTTACTAACCCTACCCACTTCTTGGAAAAGACATGACTATGTATGTTACCCTAATACATATGTATAACATGGCACAATAAAGATGTGTTGGCTTTGACACATGGTGTGCAAGCTTGGAGGAAAGATCCCCCTTGCACCCAGTGCACAGCCACATACCTGCACTTAATTCTGTGTTTGGTGTTGTCACTCTGCGAGTCAATTTTGGCACCCCCGATGGGACCCTCTCTGTCCGTCTGCGGGACCTGCTGAGGACAGGGACTTCTCTGGGCGCCCCTGGGATTTCTTGGGAGGACTCCCTTCACTCACCCAGATCACCGCAGGGACAGACAAAGACCATCTTTGAGCAGACAAGGTATGTGAAGTAAAGGGGGGCCAATAAATTGTGGAGAGACGTCTCATGTGTGGCTAAAGAAAAGTCTGCGTGACTTACCCCAAGGGCTCCCGGGAGGTTTGGTTTGGTCTGGTCTGGTTTGGTTAAAAGCTCAATTTCCAATGGTGTTTTGACGGGCTGTGGTATTGGACTCCTGGAGTTGCACTCCTTGGAGTAATAATTATTGTATGTGCATACTCTTAAGTGTTGTATGGTGTGCCTGGTACCATGTATACTTTAACTATCCATAACATTGGAAAATCGTGGATCCAATAGTGAACAACGCAGGCTGTTATCATTGACTGATCATAACCAACATTGTATTGAGCTAGCTTTGAAATGAGTGGTTGTGTGCGTGTGTGTGTTTGAGATGCAGCATCGCTGTGAAGCGAGTAGGAGTCCTGATCTGCGGTTCTGTGACCCCGCGAGGGGTGCGACCAGAGACAGACGAAGCACTTAAAACATTTGTAAGACTTACCAAATGGTTTTGCAACAGAGGTTTGGGCCCCCTCTGTCTTGGTTAATCCTACAAATACATCTCTGAGACCTTTCAATCTCAAATGTCCATTAAGCCGGCAAACAGGTAGATTTACCTGGGACCTTTGTAGTGGAAGGCTGCAGAGGGGGAAATTTTAAAATACCTAGCATAGCAAAAAAAAAAAAAAAGGAAAAAAACCGGGAAAAGCCCAACCTTCTTTTGTCTGCCTTTGAGCCCAGAAAGCCAGCCGTTGTTTGCTTTCGAGTGGAAGATCTCGACTCTGGGAGACAAACTCAACTTACGTGGATAGTGTTACCTCAAGGATTTAAAAACAGTCCTACTCTTTTTGGAAATCAATTAGCCAAGGATCTGGAACAATGAGAACGGCCATGTGGGGCAGGAGTAGTCTGAAACAAAGGAACTGTATATGATATGGACACTTAGTTTGCTAAACTTTTTGGACTAACTGGATATTGAGTCTCTCCACAGAAATCCCAAGTGGTACAACAACAACAAGTAACATACCTAGGATATGATATTACTGTGGGACAACAGACACTTGGAACAGCAAGAAAAGAAGCCATCTGTCAAACTCCCAGACCACAAAAGGAACTTCTCACCTTCCAGGGTATGATGGGGTGGTGCCGTTTATGGATCCGTAACTATGGACTTTTGGTAAGACCTTTATACAAACTTTTGAAAACAAACTCAAAGGATCTTGTCTAGGGTGGAGAGGCTAACAAGGCCTTCCACCAATTAAAATAAGAACTGATGAAAGCACCAGCCTTGGGCTTACCAGACACAACAAAACCCTTTTGGCTGTTCTCCTACAAAAGGCAGGGAATAGCCTTAGAAGTTTTGGCCTCAAATTTAGGGCCATATAGAAGAGCAGTGGCATATTTTTCAAAGCAACTTGATGAAGTGAGCAAAGGATGGCCGAGCTGCCTGAGAGCTGTAGCAGCGGTTATACTCAACATACAGGAAGCCCGAAAATTCACACTAGGCCAGAAAATCACAGTGTTTGTATCACATACTGTGTCTGCAGTATTAGAAGTAAAAGGGGGACATTGGTTATCACCACGGAGATTCCTAAAGTACCAAGCCATTATGGTAGAGCAAGATGATGTGGAAATAGTGGTTACTAACATTGTAAACCCAGCATCTTTTCTTAGCAGAACTACAGGAGATCCAATATCTCATGACTGTTTGGAAACAATCGAAGCTGTATACTCCAGCTGCCCAGACCTGAAAGAACCACCACTGGAAGATGCTGAAGGCTCCTGGCACACAGATGGGAGTAGTTTCGTTCAACAAGGCATTCGTAAGGCTGGATATGCGGTAACCATCACAGATCAGGTGATAGAATCCAAGGCCCTTTCCCCAAATACCTCAGCACAAAAGGCAGAGATTATAGCCTTGACTCGGGCGTTGGAACTGGCAAAAGGGAACATGACTATGTATGTTACCCTAATGCATATGCATAACATGGCACAATAAAGATGTGTTGGCTTTGACACATGGTGTGCAAGCTTAGAGGAAAGATCCCCCTTGCACCCCGTGCACAGCCGCATACCTGCACCTAACTCTGTGTTTGGTGTTGTCACTCCGCAAGTCATAGTCAGGGGTGTTTGTTTATCTGTTCAGCGATCCGGAGGCTGACAAGGTCACTCCCAGGGCAAAAATCAGAAGCAATATTTATTCTGGCCTTCGACCAAAATAAACAGACCAAAATACTCGAATACACAGCTGAGATATGGGGGTGCAAATTCCCAAAGTTACAGAAACAGATCCCAACCTGTTCAGATCACAATCTGATCCCTGAATGCAGACAAGGTCACTCGATCCAACACACACTGATACCAGATCAGGAACAATAAAGTAGATGAGAGAGAGAGAGAGAGAGAAAGAAAGAAAGAGAGAAGGGGAAAAGAAAGAATCATCACTTCCATGGACAGCAGCAGTTCTCGGGAACATTTGATTGCTGCAGCAGCTTCTTCCAGGCTGCGTGGTCCAGGCTGGTTCCATTGAAGTGACGGGCATGAGAGTGCCATGTGGCTCCTTGCAAGTTCTTTTATAAGGCCAGACCATGCCCCATCAGCACATGGGGGTCAGTCTTGCCACGCGTGTGCAGAAGCTCCTTCGGGAGGGTGGAGGAGGGGGGGGGGGGCAGTGCCCGCCGCTGCACCTCCCCCCATGGCAGCTGGCTCAGGCGAGGGATGAGCAGTGCTTGCTCCTGCACCTTCCCTCCCATTGAAACCTGCCCCACAGATGAGGTCCTCAGACGATATCCTAAGATCCGTCCTTGGGAAGGCCTGCTGCTGTGCCACTTCCAGTATTCATTGCTGGTGCCACAAAACAAGGGCGCAAATGGCCAACCTTCAGGTGAAATGTTTAAGACAAGGAAAGAAGCAAAGTTGGGCTTTACAGGCAGGATGACTAAAAGAGATATGTAAGCCCCCACAAGTGAATATTTCTGCCAGTTTAGCCCCCTGGTTCTGTGAGGTCATACCTGTCCCAAGAAAAGCAGAAGCATCTTGTGTGAGAATAAGGTGGAAGCAGGGCAGCTCTTTTACCAGCAGCTAGCCGGATGATCAGTTTTGCAATAACATGAAACCTTACTCTTAGTTATTCAGAACTTGGCTTCAGATATTTATGATGTCATCCAGAGAATGTCTCATCTGACTGCAAGGAGAGCTGCAAGTGTTCAGAACTTCTGAAATGACAGACTCAGTGTCTAAGGCAAAGCATCTGGTATTAGAAGCTGCTTTTGAATATTTGAGTTATTGTGATTCACTCAGTTAAGAAACAAGCCAGTGGCACAGTCTGAAATAGATCTGCTGCCTCCTGCCTCTCAGCCACGCTCCCTGTGCAGTAATGCTCATGCTAGACCCTGCCATCTCCCACGTACTTTGTGATTCATTCTGTCCCTAAAATTATTTGCACCTGTTGTTTCATTAGCAGTGTAATGGTTAAAAATATGGCCTTCATAAACATTTAATTAAACCACAACAATTTTCTTATCATAAATCTCCACACTATTACCCTTTGTATCTTCCCAAGTACCTGCATTCTTCCATGACATTTTGCCCTTGACTCTGTTTTGCAGCAGTTAGGCTCAGATGCGCACATATGGGGAGGATGTAACTTCCATCTCCCTTACTTCTGGTTCCTACTTGGTATGCTCAGCGTACTCTTCTTTATCACCATCAAACCCATCTTTAAAATACCTTCCTTCCATGAAGCTCTCCTCTTGTGCTCCTCAGCAAAGACACATCACTGTTGTTTTCATTTTTGCACTGTTCTGTGTTGCTGTCAGAGTGTAATATCTTTAGAACTGATACATTGTGTGAGTTATAAGAATAACAAAGGCACCTGCACTACTCAATATTACTACTGCCATCACTCCCCTGGAATCCTTAAACTCTTATTCCCTTTTGCAACTTAATTGATTCCCTATGTGTGGGTTTTGTATATCTTCTGGCATGAAATCAGGCAGAGCTGAATTTGTGAATGTGACATGCATATCCCAGAAACTAAAAGATGGAAGCAAGCTGGCTAGCTAGCCAGCTAGAAATTTCTCTGATAGAGTAGCCATTTAGGATTGCTTTGGTGATAAAGGAGTAATACTGACAAAGAAGCCTGCCTGCTGATCCAATGAGGGGTAAACTCCGGATACCACCCAAATGGGACACAATTTATCCCCAGCATTTCAACCTTTAGTGCTTCAAAGAGAAGAGTGGAAAGAAATTCTTAGAAGAAATTATTTACCTTTCATGCAAATTATCAGTTATAAAGTATGACATTATATGATTTCATTAAAAATAACTGATTCGTTATCAACTGGAGTATACAAACAATCAGCTTTTTTTTATTATTTAATTTAAAGAAATTTAATACATACATCACCTTGTTCAGCCTTGCTTCAGGTGATGCCCCAGACATTCCCACCTTTTGTTTTTGTAAAAGGCACTTAAGTGTACCATGGGCACGTTCTACAAGTGCCTGACTAGTGGGGGAGTGAGGAATACCTGTAGCATGGCTGACACCCCAAGACTGTAAAAATGCTTTCACTCGCCCAGAAACATAAGCAGGATCATTGTCAGTTTTAATTTGTCGAGGAACACCACAGGTGGCGAAGGCTTTTTGCCAATGCCTAATAGCATCTTTTGCTGTTTCTCCAGTATGTGCAGTAGCAATAATGACAGAAGAAAAGGTATCAATTGATACATGTACATACTTTTGTTGGCCAAATTCCGTAATATGAGTTATATCAGTTTGCCAAATTTGTAGGCCCTGTAAGCCTCTAGGATTTACTCCATAAACTGTTGGAAAATGTTGGCCTTGACAATCGGGACATGAGGCAATGATAGATCGAGCTTCAGTAGTAGAAAGTTGAAACTGTCTCTTGAGTGCTCTGTGACCCTGGTGAAAAAATTGATGAGAAGCAACTGCTTGTTGCATAATGTTTGGTACTGGTCCTAATGCTACCGCAGATACTAATTGGTCAGCCCAGGCATTTCCTTCTGCTATAAAACCAGGTAAGTCAGTATGGCTTTTTATGTGTAGAATATAATAGGGTAGGCCGCGTTTTTGTACGATTTCCCACAGGACCCATCTGTGAAAACTGTGGGTCCATCAACAGGTGCTGTTTGGCTTAACAATTTCTGTGCGATAGAGATTTGAGTTCCCAGTTTACAAAGTGGATGGGAAGGAAAATGATACGTTATCTGGCCTGTAAAATTAAGTAGCGCAGCTTGAAGTGCAGAACTATTGGCAAGACACCATTCAAAATATTGAACTTGTAGAGGAATAACAATAGATTCTGGATCTCGTGCCAATAGTTCCACACATCGTGTTCGAATTTTTATAATGAGTTGAGCTAACAGCTCATATAATCCTGGAGCAGCCTTTTTTTGTTCGAAATGGTAAGAAGATCCACTCCAATATATGGAGGGGGTCTTCCCACCCCTGATCCCACTGCACGAGCGCAGCATAGGGCATTGAGCCTTCCACAAAGACCAATGCCTGCACAATTCCAGTCAGGTCAATGCGCCAGACATGCTTTTCCTGAATGGCTTGCTCTACAAGTGTCAGAACATCTCTGGCTTCCTTATTTAGAATCCTGGGTGCTGCAATATCTGTGTCCCCTTTTAACAGATCAACTAGGGGTTGTATTTGTGATGACGTAAGGCCAAAATAGGGTCTCAGCCAATTTATAATTCCAACTATTTTTTGAACATCATTTAAAGTCCTGATTTCAGTTACTATCTCAATTGCCTGAGGTTGGACTGTTTTGGCCAGCATTTTCATGCCCAAATACAACCACGGTTGAACGTGTTGTACCTTTTCAAGGGTGATGACCAGGCCATAACATTCCAACATTTGTCTAGTGTCCCTTTCCAATTCTCCTAATTGTTCTGACATTGCAGCAGCCAATAAGATGTCATCCATATAATGATAGCAATAGCATTCAGGATATTTCTGCCGTACAACACTCAGTGCCTGGGCTACAAACCACTGACAGATCGTAGGTGAGTTTTTCATCCCTTGGGGTAAAACCTTCCAATGATATCTTTTTGTGGGTTCTGCATGATTAGTCGAAGGAACTGTAAAAGCAAATTTTTCGACATCATTTTCATCTAAAGGAATTGTAAAGAAACAATCTTTTAAGTCCATGACCAATATGTCCCATCGCATTGGAATCATTGTTGGGGAAGGTAGTCCCAGTTGTAATGCTCCCATGGCTGCGAGCATTTCATTGATTTTTCGCAGGTCATGTAATAATCGCCATTTTCTTGATTTCTTTATGATTACAAAAAACGGTGTGTTCCAAGGACTGTGTGACTGTTCAATATGGCCTGCAGCTAACTAAAAAAAGGGTCCTAAAAAGGGTAAAAGAAGATGCGAACCATCATTGGTGGTATGTGTAGTTTGGATGGTCCCCTACTGTGACTGGCATTCTAAATAAGTTGTGTCACCTCATTATTGTCATTTTGATGCTAGTTTTACTTAGCTTTGTTGACTTTGTTTTCTCTGCTGTGTTATTTATTTGGAATTGGAAAATGCTACAATGACTAACATCAGACCTCTCTTTATATACATTAGAATCCTATCTGCATCTAGTTTTTGTCTTCTATTTAGTAATAGGAAATCACAATATTGATAAAAGTTTCATTTACTTTTTTTTTTAAAGAAAAGAGCACATTGCACTGAATCAGGAAATAACTTTTTTGAATTACAGTGATTAGAAGCAACAATCGCACTTGGATGTGTACATCGAAAATGTACACATACACTGTTTTTATAAACAAACTCACTGTAGATGCTTTTAGATATTTTGGAAGTGCTTTACATGACTATTCATAAGAAGCATTAATGAAAAGAGTCTCACATTAGCAATTAGAGGTGATTGCAATTTTTAGATCTTTTCAAACAAATATCTGTATTAAATGTGTGTGTGCGCACAATCAATCCCGGATCAGTAGTGACAGAATTCAATTATTTGCTCAATAAGAATAACATTAATAATAAAACCTCAACAACAATTTCAAGGCTTCACCCTCAACCTAGGTGTTTTTAATCATTGGAGCTCATCTCTGTGTTTCCCCTCATCCCCCAATCCCCCTCCTTCGAGAGATCAGGAAAGGAAGGCATGAAGAGATGAAATAACTAGCCCCAACTCACCCAAGACCCCAGTGACAAAGCCAGAAGCAGAATCATAGTCTCAATGTGGAGCAACTCACTATGCTATGACTTACTATGTGCCTGACAGGGCCCAGTCACTAAACTGAGCCCGTGTTAGGGCTCTTACTTAGACCTGCTCATGGGAAAATGTTCCACTGGTGAGAACCCACAAACTGCCTTTCTGGGGAACCATTGAATCTGAGCCTTGTCACATCCCAATGGGTGGGGGTCCACAGCGGGCTGAGGATCCCTGCTTAATGCACCTGGAAGGAGATCATGGGACGGGAAGTGGGCAGACAATATAGGACCGTGAACAAAAGTAGTACCATCCATTCACAGATTGTTTATGTATAAGCTAATCCAATCATGCGGAGACGCGTGTGTTAATAAAGGGTATAAGAGGCGCGTGTAAGATCAAGCGCTGCCGGCCAGCCATGTAACTTCAATGAAGAAACTTGCTTCCACATCACCGTGTCGTGTCTCAACAGCGACATCTGTTGACCCCCCGACGTGATATAGCGAGCGATTTTCTGAGAGTTTTAATTTTGGGGTTCCCCGAGGTGGCACAGCCACTAAAAAAGAGGTTTTGGCAAAAATAGCCAAGAGGAGCGGTGAGAGAAGCTGCTAAAAGAGTTTTCGGCGAGAATAGCCAAGAGGAGCGGCGAGAGAAGCTGCTTAATTCCTGATCCGGGACCTTTAAGAAGCCACCGAGTGCAGGTGAGCTGCTGGGGAAAAAGATGGGAGACTCACTAACAAAAGAGGAGGAAATGATTATAAGCATGTGGAAGCAAATACTAGAAAAGAAGGGGATAAAGCTAGAGGAATTAATGTTGCAAAAGATGCTTTTATGGAGTAAGAGACAGGGTTATACGCCAGATATAATGACATCATTTACTGTTTTGAATTGGAAAGAAATAGGGAACAGGCTGTTTGATAGCGCTTCACACGGAGACAAAGAATCAGTATCTTTGTTAACCACATGGGGCCTTTTGTTTGATACTTTGAAAGACTTTAAAAAACAGAGGGATCAGGCAGAGCAAGATCTTTCACTCCTTGCCTCCCGAGACGAGCCTCCATCTGCTGAGGATCTGTTAACGGAGCAAGAGGAATTTTCTATATTAACTGCCGGCCCAGACTCTGCATCTCTATCTGAGTTTCAACACCTACATTCAAGAAATCTGGTAACGCACCCAAAGAATAAACTGTCTTGGTTAGCGCAAAAAAGTTTTCTTGTTGATGAGTCAGACGATGAAACAGACTCGGCTTGTCTGATATATAAACAAAGCTGATGGTGGGTTAACCCCATAATGCCGTCTGCCCCTCCACTGCCCCCTGAAGAGCGAGGGGCACCCGAAGCGTACAATCCCTTGGTACTCTCACCTTTGCCAGATGAGCCGGGTGATTGGGACAATCCCATGGCGGGGGGCGGCACTGAGGCGGCTGCTTCAAAAAACAGAAAGATCAAGCTAACGCCAAGCCAACCTTTGGGGGTTCCTCCGGTAAACCTCAAACCCCTCAGGCGTGGGATTCACCCTCGGCACAGGTTACTGTGAGACCGTATGATCCCTGTGTATTTTGGCAATAGGTAAAACAACAGGCTATGCTCGAAGGACAGTGGACATTGTCTGAGGCAATAACTACACCCTTAAAGGAACGTGACCCTAGTCCTGTGACAGCTATGGCATTCCCGGTGGTCCGGGGGGATCCAGGACAGGGAGTTATGGATGAGCACAGACCATACACCTGGAAAGTAATACAGGAACTTCAGAAAACTGTTACCCAGTATGGTCCCAGCTCCAGTGCAACAATGCAATTGCTTTGATTATTAACTATGGAAGAAATGACACCATATGACTTTGCCCAAATTGCACAAATTATGTTTCAGCCTGTTCAGTGCACAGTTTTTCGAAATATTTGGACTCAAAGGGCAGAAGCACAGGCAATATGGAACCTGCAGCTCCCCAAGTCAGACCCCCGATATAGGAACGGTGCAGATGTTTTAACAGGAACTGGACAGTTTAGTAATCCACAGCATCAAGCTCAGTGGCACCCTTCAGTGCTTGAACAGGTAAAAGCAGTAGGGCTTGAAGCATCAATGAGAACAGCCGAGATCGCTGAACCGAAGGATAAATATACAACAATTACACAGGGAGTTCGAGAGCCATTTTTACAATTTGTAGAGAGGCTGTGGGCTGCTGTAGAACGCCAAGTTTTTGATGACTATGTCAAAACACTGTTGATCACACAGCTGGCGCGAGATAATGCTAATGCAGATTGTCAAAAAATAATACGTGCCTTGCCAGGTGAACCGACTCTTGAAACTGTGATCATGGCTTGTGCCCAGATGGGGTCGGCTGACCAAAAAATGGCTGCTCTCGCTGCTGCTATGGCAGCCATGGGAACACCTGACAAAGGATGTTGTAAATGTAACCAGACTGGACATCTCAAAACTGCCTGTTCAAATAGACAAAAAAAAGAATAATGGCGCTGCTAGATCAGCGATCACATCAGCTGTTAGCAGATGTCTCAGGTGTGGGAAAGCTGGACACTTTGCTAAGCAATGCCAGTCCAAATATCACATAAATGGAGAGTTGCTACAGCTGGGAAACGGGAGACAGAGCACGGGGGGGGGGTGCGCGCCCAGACACAAATACCCGTGCCCATGAAGAACGCTTGGTCTCCTGCAATGCGGCCCCAGGCCTTTGCGACCTGTTATCAGGAAAAACCAGCGGAGCAGCAGGGATGGATGTATCCACAGCCCACACAGTAACTATTAATACACAGGGAGTACACAAGGTACCTCTGAAAGCTTGGGGGCCCATCGGTTATGGACTCAGTGCCTTACTTATCGGACGTTCCAGTGCTATCTTACAAAACATTCTAGTTCATGTGGGAGTAATTGACGAGGATTTTACAGGACAGATTTGTGCAATGGTTTCTACTATCACCCCCCCTATTACAATACAAGAGGGAACTTGCATTGTGCAATTGGTGCCTTTTAAAAGCAGTGTTCTTAATACAGGGCAAGTCATCCGTGGAGATGGGGGATTTGGATCCACTGGACCACCTTAAATTTGTTGGTCACAACCTCTCTCAGACACAAGGCCACAAATGAAATGTATCCTTGTTATGAACACTGCTTTTCCACATTCCATTCAAATATCTGGACTGCTTGACACAGGGGCTGACGTTACTATCATTGCTCAAAGGGACTGGCCTGATTCCTGGCCCGTGGTACCTGCAACTTCAGGAGTAATGGGACTAGGAGGTATGGCTACTAGTCTCATAGCAGCAAAACCTGTAATTATTACGAACCCTGAAGGGCAAAATGCCACTGTACGACCTTATATTACTCCAGCCCCCTTAAACCTCTGGGGAAGAGACTGTTTGGGACAATGGGGAGTCCGTATCACAACGGATTTTCCATAGGGGTCACTATCCTGCAGGGCACTAAAATCCCACTTTAAGGTTGCGATGGCTTACGGATAAGCCAGTGTGGATGGATCAGTGGCCCCTTAACAAAGAGAAACTCACAGCCCTGCACACATTAGTGGCAGAACAGTTAGCTGCAGGCCATATTGAACAGTCACACAGTCCTTGGAACACACCGTTTTTTGTAATCATAAAGAAATCAAGAAAATGGCGATTATTACATGACCTGCGAAAAATCAATGAAGTGCTTGCAGCCATGGGAGCATTACAACCGGGACTACCTTCCCCAACAATGATTCCAATGCGATGGGACATATTGGTCATGGACTTAAAAGATTGTTTCTTTACAATTCCTTTAGATGAAAATGATGTCGAAAAATTTGCTTTTACAGTTCCTTCGACTAATCATGCAGAACCCACAAAAAGATATCATTGGAAGGTTTTACCCCAAGGGATGAAAAACTCACCTACGATCTGTCAGTGGTTTGTAGCCCAGGCACTGAGTGTTGTACGGCAGAAATATCCTGAATGCTATTGCTATCATTATATGGATGACATCTTATTGGCTGCTGCAATGTCAGAACAATTAGGAGAATTGGAAAGGGACACTAGACAAATGTTGGAATGTTATGGCCTGGTCATCACCCTTGAAAAGGTACAACGTGTTCAGCCGTGGTTGTATTTGGGCATGAAAGTGCTGGCCAAAACAGTCCAACCTCAGGCAATTGAGATAGTAACTGAAATCAAGACTTTAAATGATGTTCAAAAAATAGTTGGAATTATAAATTGGCTGAGACCCTATTTTGGCCTTACGTCATCACAAATACAACCCCTAGTTGATCTGTTAAAAGGGGACACAGATATTGCAGCACCCAGGATTCTAAATAAGGAAGCCAGAGATGTTCTGACACTTGTAGAGCAAGCCATTCAGGAAAAGCATGTCTGGCGCATTGACCTGACTGAAATTGTGCAGGCATTGGTCTTTGTGGAAGGCACAATGCCCTATGCTGCGCTCGTGCAGTGGGATCAGGGGTGGGAAGACCCCCTCCATATATTGGAGTGGATCTTCTTACCATTTCGAACAAAAAAAGGCTGCTCCAGGATTATATGAGCTGTTAGCTCAACTCATTATAAAAATTCGAACACGATGTGTGGAACTATTGGCACGAGATCCAGAATGTACTGTTATTCCTCTACAAGTCCAATATTTTGAATGGTGTCTTGCCAATAGTTCTGCACTTCAAGCTGCGCTACTTAATTTTACAGGCCAGATAACGTATCATTTTCCTTCCCATCCACTTTGTAAACTGGGAACTCAAATCTCTATCGCACAGAAATTGTTAAGCCAAACAGCACCTGTTGATGGACCCACAGTTTTCACAGATGGGTCCTGTGGGAAATCGTACAAAAACGCGGCCTACCCTATTATATTCTACACATAAAAAGCCATACTGACTTACCTGGTTTTATAGCAGAAGGAAATGCCCGGGCTGACCAATTAGTATCTGCGGTAGCATTAGGACCAGTACCAAACATTATGCAACAAGCAATTGCTTCTCATCAATTTTTTCACCAGGGTCACAGAGCACTCAAGAGACAGTTTCAACTTTCTACTACTGAAGCTCGATCTATCATTGCCTCATGTCCCGATTGTCAAGGCCAACATTTTCCAACAGTTTATGGAGTAAATCCTAGAGGCTTACAGGGCCTACAAATTTGGCAAACTGATATAACTCATACTACGGAATTTGGCCAACAAAAGTATGTACATGTATCAATTGATACCTTTTCTTCTGTCATTATTGCTACTGCACATACTGGAGAAACAGCAAAAGATGCTATTAGGCATTGGCAAAAAGCCTTCGCCACCTGTGGTGTTCCTCGACAAATTAAAACTGACAATGATCCTGCTTATGTTTCTGGGCGAGTGAAAGCATTTTTACAGTCTTGGGGTGTCAGCCATGCTACAGGTATTCCTCACTCCCCCACTAGTCAGGCACTTGTAGAACGTGCCCATGGTACACTTAAGTGCCTTTTACAAAAACAAAAGGTGGGAATGTCTGGGGCATCACCTGAAGCAAGGCTGAACAAGGTGATGTATGTATTAAATTTCTTAACTATCAATGAGGAACATCAGAATCCCCCAATGATTCAACATTTTGAATCCTTGAGGTCTACCACAGCTATGTCTGATGGAATGAAGGTTCAAGTGAAGGACCTTCAAAGTGGACAGTGGTCGGGCCCATGCAAGCTATTAACTTGGGGTCGAGGGTATGCTTGTTTTTCCACAGATGAAGGACCTCGGTGGTACCCTGCTCGTTGTGTTCGCCCTGCTGTGGATAAGCCACGGAGGCCACGTGTGGAGAATCAAACAGCTGGAGATGAGTGTGATGGATAGCCCTTGCTAACATCAAAGAACTGCCATAACACCTGGAGTATAAATCATATACCGGAACCACAAGTTAGAGTTTTTAGGATCAGTAGAAACAGAGTATAAGTCATGTACTGGAACCACGAGTTAGAGCTGTTAGGATCAGTAGAAATGGAGTATAAATCAATGCTTGTATACTTCTCAGATGCACCTACAATATTACTCAGCGTGGTCAAATGTTGATGCTGTTTTACTTGCCTGTTTCAAGAGTGGGTATGTTTGTAGTTGTGCTGTTGATGTTGCCCTGTATTGCATGTCTGCTGCTAAGGGCCCCACAGCGGATGACACAGGCAATCTTTAACGGGCAACTTTCCTTAGCACAAATACAAAAAGGGGGAATTGTGGGGGTCCACAGCGGGC
Source organism: Cuculus canorus (assembly GCF_017976375.1). Classification (NCBI taxonomy): domain Eukaryota; kingdom Metazoa; phylum Chordata; class Aves; order Cuculiformes; family Cuculidae; genus Cuculus; species Cuculus canorus. The sequence continues at coordinate 21,838,522 of NC_071440.1, forward strand.
TGGGGACCTCTGCTTACTGCACCCGGAAGGAGATCATGGGACGGGAAGTGGGCAGACAGTATAGGACCGTGCACAAAAGTAGTACCATCCATTCACAGATTGTTTATGTATAAGCTAATCCAATCATGTGGAGACGCGTGTGTTAATAAAGGGTATAAGAGGTGCGTGTAAGATCAAGCGTGCGCTGGCCAGCCATGCAACTTCAATAAAGAAACTTGCTTCCACATCACCATGTCGTGTCTTAACAGCGACAGGTATAAGTGCCTACTACATATTCATAACCTCTCCCCGCTTCGTATCATAATTAGATCTGGAAAGTTTGCTCCAGTCTTGCACCTGCATTGTGCCTCCTGGTGGTCGTGGGCCGGGGTCTTAGCTATGAAGTAAGAAGTCTCCCTCAGGATGAAAAAAATGTTTTTTCCTTGAACTGTGCACAAGCACAGTCTCTTCTGGTTGTTTTCCAGCTTTCTGCATTCCAATGCCTGTTTATCAGTAAAATTCTGTTAGCTGGCTCCTTCATTATCAACCTCCAAGGTCTTCAGGGCGAACAATGCCAAGCTCTAACGAACACTCCCAACCCTCCTTGTCTGCTTTTGCTCATCAACCTCGCGTTGCATTATTTGGGCATTCTTTTAGATACCCGTTATCCCTGGAGCCCCAAAAAGTTTAACAGACTCACCATCAAGGTCATGCAAGTGTTGTCTTGGTGGTGATCAGGGTATCATCTACATACTACAACAGTCTCCATTCCTCAGGTGGGGCTTCCCAGGCCTCAAGATCCTTTGCAAGTTGACTACCAAATATCCAGATGAGTTGAGTTCTGCACCCACTTTCAGGGTTTTCCATTCAAATATTTTCTGGCTGGCTTCATGGAGAGGGAGGCAGAAGTAAGCATCCTTCAGGTCTAAAACAGTAAGCCACGTTAGTTCAGGTATTAATACAGTTAACAGGGTACATGGAGTTGCCACCACCGGGTAAAGGTTTTTTTTGTTATTTAATTTAGAGCCCATAAGTCCCGGGCACATCGGTGGCCCATACCTGGTTCATGATTTCTTTACTGATTTTTCCTTTTGTGGGAACACTGGCTAAGTTTAAACCCATTATATGTATGTACTGCTGGTCATTTACCTCCAGAGTAATCTCTCCCTTTTCAAATTTGATTATTGCACCCAATTGTTCTAATAAATCTCTCCCCAAAATTGCCTTCGGGGAGTTGGGCATATACAAGAATCTGTGGATGCCCCGTTGTTTCCCCAGTTTATATCTTAGAGGTTCACAAAAATACACCTTTTCACTTTGGCCAGTTGCCCCTTTTACCACGATGTAGTCATTTCCTAGGGGCATCAAAGCTTGGTTCAAAACCGAATACATTGCCTCTGTGTCAACTAAAATTCTACCTTCTTCTCCTCTTTCCTTGGCTTCATTAAACCAGTGGATCTGCTAGGGTGGGTTCCCTGGTCCCCGTCAGTCTTCCTTCACATGAGCCACTATTCCAATTTTAGGCTAGCCCAAAAGTGAACAGCCTAGTTCTTCTAATTCCTACCCTTGACCCAAGATCCAGCGGTGTGTTGTGGCACATTATATCTCTCAGTCGATTTAGGAATTCAGACCATGATTTAGAGGGGGTCTTGTTTCATTGTTTGAGAATGGCCCTTTTCAATCCCTTCGAGATTCACTCCTGATATACCTGTATTTTTTCTACATGTTTAGATCTGTCTGGATCCCACATTGGGTCTTGGAGGGGAAAATACTCCTTCCAAATCCCATACAGTCTTAAAATCTGTTTTGGGGTTTTTTTTATTTGTTTGGGGTTTTTGTTTGTTTGTTTTTCCTCTCTTTTTCATCTTGGTCTTCCCGGAGAGGTGTCTGCAAAACTGTCAAAGCAGACCTTTCCCTGATGCAGGAAGATACCGGGCTATCCAGGGGGGTAGGGGTCCCTTTCCGAGTCCATATCCTGTTCCTGTGATCTAGGGGGAGGCTTAAGCAAATCAGTTAAATCTTGTTCTGGTTTCTGGTGAATTTTATTTATTCTAGTGCACCTTTGCCCAACACTGCACATCAAGCAACATTGTTTACCTTTAAATTCTTTGTTAATTTCCCACTCAAGGGCGAGTACCATAGGATCCTGTGGCAGCACAATCCCACAGTCCCTCTGCCGCTCCAGATGGTTTTGGAGGGTGAAAAACACTTCATTCCACTTTCCCTCTCTCCTTAAAAACTACATTAGTTGCAAAACGGTACTGCAATCCTCTTCTTACTCATTAAGCCTCCGTCTCCCCCTGTCAATTCCTTCCAGTGATGCAATATTCATCCTAACGGGCTTGCCCGAGGAAATTCTTGCTCGGTTTTGCCCCCATTATGCTACCTTCCGACTCTAACTTTCTCCAACTTCCACAAACCATTTAAACACTTGCAAATGGCTTGTCCCTAAGTTCTCAGGGACTTCCCACAAGACTAGTAACAACAACAATTCCCATCTACAGATTACAGACACTCAGTACAATAGAGTGACCCCAACCTAGCTGAATGGCACAATAAAACTTTATGATAGTCCGAACACCAAATCTGATCCATTCCTGCAGCCTGCAGAATTCTGGCACCCCCTGTCTATGCAAACCTTTTGCTTTTACACTTTCAATTTATTCTTTTTTTTTCTCTCACATAGAACACTTAACTCACATTCTGGGAGGGGGAGGGTTATCTCACACACACAGCACTTAAGTCACATTACAGAAAGGGGGAAAAGGGAGGGGCACTCTCAGCCGCTTCTCCTGGTTTTCTCCTTTTTTTTTTTTTTTATCTTCTTCTATGCTAGGTATTTTAAAATTTCATCCTTTGCAGCCTTCCATTCCAAAGGTCTGAGGTAAATATATCCATTTGCCGGCTCAATAGACGTTTGGAATTAAAAGGCTTCGTAGGTGCATTCCTAGGATCAAGACAAACAGGGCTTCTAAACAATTTGCAAGTCTTTCAACATTTTGAGCTCAGTCTGCCTCTGGCTCCTGTCTATGGAGGAAGAACATCCCCCGGTAAGCTATCCCTCTCAGTTCTGCTGGTACTGTGTTATACATGAAACAATTCACAGAGTATATTTATGACATAAAACACAAAACGTATGGCACTGATCACTTGCTTCGTTCGTCTCCAGCTGCTTTCCCTTGTGGGAGAACAGATCCACTCATGAGCGAAAGAAGACAGGGGGGTTGGGAATGTTCACTGCCGCTCATCTTGAAGACCTTGGAAGTTGATAAGGAAGGAGTCAGCTAGCAGAAGTTTCCTGATAAGTGGGCATTGGAATGCTGAAAGCTGGAAAACAACCAGAAGAGACTATGCTTTCGCACAGTTCAGGGGGAAAATAAACATACCTGCTTTATAACTCATTTTGGGTTATAGGGTTTGATTCCGTAAAACACCGTGGGTCGGACCTCTGCACTCACTCCGCTCTCATTTGTGTGTCTCACGCTACCACACAATCACATACAAACACTCCACAGCATATGAGAAATTTAAAATGAGCTCTTAGCTATGTTAAAATATACACGGTACCAATACTGAAGATTTGCAACAGATGTAGAAGATGATAGCTATCCCATAAACGGCACTCCTGCTACCTCAGCAAGGAGTACCCCATCTACAATAATACTATAATACAGTAGTAATAATATAATACTATAATACCATAATTCCTCACCCGTCGCCAAGTGTCTAACGAGGATCTTGGAATTATATTTTTCCCGGTGCTTTGCTATCACAGCAGAAAGCACCCCTTTAGGCCCGGCCCATACCATACCATGCCATGCCATGCCATGCCATGCCATGCCATACCATACCATACCATACCATACCATACCATACCATACCATACCATTGAATCCACTATTTTTCCCAGGAGTGGGCAGTATTACTCCCTCACCAGGCACAAGAAGGTGATTTATATTTCCCTTACTACTCACAGAGTCTTGATAAGTGATCCTTACCCCTTGTCATCACATGAGGCATCCCATGCATGGCTTATAGGCTCTTCCCCTACTTCCCCTGCCAACGGACCATCTCTTCCCCTGCAGCGATTGGGTAGGGATGAGAGATTCTCCGGAGAAGTAGTCTGGGGCGTGCCTTAGAATATCCCACTCCCCACCGGTCCTGCAGCCGGGCAGAGAGGGTGTCCCATCTGGGGTGCCAAATTGTTTTGTGGAATCAAACCCTATACCCCAGAAATGAGTTATAAAGCAGGTATGTTTATTTCCAGCACTGGGGTGCAAGGGAGTTCTCTTCCTAGCTTGCACACTATATAACTTAACAGACAGCTACTTATAGTGTAAAGACATGCATAGTTATAAGCGCCTACTACATATTCATAATTTTCCTGCTTCGTGTTATAATTAGTTCTGGAAGGTTCACTCCAGTCTTGTGCCTGCGTAGTGCCTCCTGGTGGTTGTGGGCTGGGGTCTTAGGGATGAAGTAAGAAGTCTTCCTGAGGATAAAAAAAGTTTTTCTCCTTGAACTGCGCACAGGCACAGTCCCTTCTGGTTGTTTTCCATCTTTCTGCATTCCAATGCCCACTTATCAGTAAACTTCTGCTAGCTGGCTCCTTCGTTATCAACTTCCAAGGTCTTCAAGGCAAGCAGCGTCAAGTTCTAGTGATCATTCCCAACCCCTCTGTCTTTTTCTCTCATCATGTGGGAGAACAGAACTGTGGATCAGAACTCTGTACTCTCTCCGTGCTTAATCACGGGTCCCAATCACGCTACTATGCACTCCCGCACAAGCGCTTGAACTTAAAATATGCTCTAATTGATGTTAGAACATACACGGCACCGGCACTGAAGATTTGCAACAGATGTAGAAGATTATAGCTGTCCCACACAGCGCTCCTGTTGCCTCAGTTCACCATAATAGTATAGTTCCTCACCCTGCGCAAAGCGTGTCTTATGGGATCTTGGGACTGTATTCTTCCCAGTGCTTTGCTATCTCAGCAGGGAGCACCCCCTTGGGCCCAAACCACCAATTCCCAGGGGCGAGCAGTATAGTTATCTCACCACGCACAAAACAGCTTACAGGATCTTGATAACCTATCCTACTCCTCGTCTTAGCATGAGGCGTCCTATACATGACTTAGATTCTTCCCCTGTAGGTATTCCCCAAATCACACACCTGGTCCGCCCGCTGATGGGCCGTCTCTCCCCCTGCAGTGATCAGGTAGGGATGGGAGATTCTCCGGAGAAGCAGTCCGGGGTGCGCTTTAGAATGTCCCACTCCCAACTGGTCCTGCAGCTGGGCAGAGAGGGTTTCCCATCTGGGGTGCCAAATTGTTCTGTGGAATTCAAACCCTATAACCCAGAAATGAGTTATAAAGCAGGTATGTTTATTTCCAGCGCAGGGGTGCAAGGTGCAAGGGAGTTCTCCTCCTAGCTTGCACACCGCATAACTTAACAAACAGCTACTTATAGAGTAAAGACATGCATAGTTATAAGTGCCTACTACATATCCGTAACTTTCCCGCTTCATGTTATAATTAGTTCTGGAAGGTTCACTCCAGTCTTGCACCTGCGTAGTGCTTCCTGGTGGTCGTGGGCCGGGGTCTCTGGGATGAAGTCAACAGTGTTCCTCAGGATGAACTTTTTCCCCTCTAACTGTGTGCAGGCACAGTCCCCTTCTGGTTGTTTTTGAGACTGCTGATGCTGCATTCCAGCTCCTCACTTATCAGTAAACTTCTGCAAGCTAGCTCCCCTTATCAGCTTTCAAGGCCTTTACCAACGAACAGCACAAGTTCCAGTGAGCATTCTAAACACCCCCTGTCTGTTTTTGCTCATCGGTATATTTGTAGAAACATTTTTGTTATCTTTCACAGAATTGGACGATCTAAGTTCTTGTTGGGCTTTAGCCCTTCTGATTTTCTCTCTGCATGAGTTCACTTTGTCCTTGTTCTCATGAGATGCCTGTATCTATATTGATGTGTATATGGTAGGTTAAAACTGACTCCCAAGCATGTCACCTGTTTAGATTTTTTTTTTGCCTTGAAATAGCATGAATAGTGAGGAATTCAACCAGAGCTTTCTAAAAGGAAATCTGATTTTTCAGTTTGGGAGAAATGACTGCTAGTTCTAAACTATCATTTTCACAGCAGAAATGCACATTTTTCCCAACCATAAAATTTCCTCATAATAGAAATGAGCCAATCCCCAAGGATGTGGCTATCAAAAGATAATCTCACCCCAGTCTGATTAGAGGCATAAGGCTCATGCCTCAAAATGCTCTAGAGCGTGATTATCTTCTGACAACCATACCCTCTATTGTGTCTTATTGATTAACTAACAAAGCTTCAGCATTATTATTCAGAGGAGGAACTAAGATATCAGCAAGAGATGTGATTCTGGAATGGGAAAGGTTGTTTGAAGCTCTCCAAATAACCTCTCTTGTTCTGATTACAGCATCTCTGAAATAATGGAGTCAGTTTTTGTTTCTTATTGATGATTATATCAGTGGTATATTAAAACTGGATCATACTCAGATATATACTTATGTAAAGACACATTTAGACTAAACTGTTCTCTTTGTGTTTATATTGCAGATTTAGGTTACAGAACAGAATAGAATTATGTTTTCTGGAGAGAATTTTGTAGTCCAGACACTAACTGAGCACTTCTAATTTTTGTGTATGGTTATGGTGTGGAGGGATCTCTGTTCCACTAGGGGATCGCTCCCTCCATACCTACACACTGTATACAAGCAGGGATGAGAAAGCCAGCCCTACGAGCCCTTGGGCTCCCAAGTGTCCTCATCCGAGTCATCCAGAGCTACATGCTTAGTACAGGTGTTTATCCCTTAAATTTCCTAAACAGTAGTACAAAGAGGCCTTAAACCAGCGCTGGAACTTTAACTACAAAGCCACGCCCCTCTCTCAGCAGTGTAGTTTGTTCTGCATAAAAAACCTACTTAATAATGTGGGACTTGCTTGAACAGGCAATCTGAAGGCTAATGACACAGATAGCAGATTCTAATCTCCTCTGCATCAGTGAAAAGTTACAGTTATTTCACAGATTTCAGTGGAGCAAAACCAGGTAAATAGATATATCTAAGAAGAAAATATGGCTGTTGTATGCAAAAAGAGCCTCACTAGGAATTCCCTTGCAGTGCAACTTCTACATATTGATGGCAAAGAATGTAATATGTCCCCCCTCTGTTACAGTTAAATGCTTTTTTGGAAACAAAAGACAACATTTACATCTGTATTGCAATCTCATTTTTAGATGAAAATCTAAAATGATGAAACATTTGATCAAACCTCTCATACAGAGATGTGCAGCTTACGCCTAACAAAGGGATAGTTCTACAGCAGTGCGATACACACACAGTGTGTGGTCATCCTGACCATCAAAAAGGAAGTCAGTATGTTTCCATTCCCTGAAATATCCTAGAATGAAAAGCAGACCTTCAGGACACGACAAATGAGTGACTATTAAAGCAAAGAACTCCAATGCTCCTCACTGTACAACACACTTTCCACTCATCTTAAACAAAAGCCTGCTGGCTGAAGTACACGTAGTAAGCACTCATGCTCCCTGCAATGAGATGGGAAAAGAACCTGACTTGCACTTGAAGAAGAGCTTTGTAATAGTCCCAAATGCCTTTTGAAATTTAAGAACTGATCATGTTTCCAACAGAATTACTTTACATGCAGAAAATTTTTCGTAGAATATAAAATCTCCAGTCTTTCAAAATCTGAGGCACATTTTGAGGCACTCCTTGTCAAATTCAGGATTACATTATATGGCTGGGCTGTTTTTTTCCAAGCTGGCCACAGATATACAAGCCAAAGGAGATGCTGTCAGTATGTCCGTTTGCCTTCCTTTCTCTGCATATGACTTCTCTCCCTCTGCTCTTGTTGCTTAATTGCCGTGGCCCTCACTGTGGGTTCCTGTGTGGTATCTGCCACAGTGAGGCTCTCCGGGTGTGAGCAGAGAGGAGTTGTGATGGGTATCCCCTGCTCCTGACCCCTGGTAATGTGTATAATTAATGCCATTTTATGAGGCAAGCAGATATTCTCTGTGACCAAGCGGGTCTTATATTCGTTCCCTTTCCTTCATTATCAGGCCCTGAAGGTCCTGTGAACCAAGTAGACAAACCAAAGAGATTTTGTCTTCCCTTCTCTACCAGCCTCAAGATCTCTAGGTGCCAGGCTGATTACTCCCTTCCTTACTGGTTTTGAAGGTCCACGGCACCCAGTCAACCAGGTGTTGTTGATGACCCTGTCACAGAACAAGAAAGCACAACAGCACACTGATCACTGGCTATAAAATCAAGCAGTTGCAAGTCCTAAGTGAGGAATTTGGACCAGAATTGCTACTGGACAATGAGACTCATCACACACCCTCACACCCCCCTGATTTCTTGACACATTTTTCTCAAAATCTAAACATCTTTTTAGCATCTTGGAATAGCAGAGCATATAAAGAGACTTTAATTTTCTGCATAATGATTTAAACAAGCATTTCATTAAATCATTGTATAAAAAAAAGACATAAAAGATGTTATGTTTGGAAAATATTAATCCAGGAATTCATATATAGTTTGTTGCTCATTTAAATGTAAGAGCATGCAGTTAATCATGGGGAGGATTTACTGGTTTTTTGCTACTTTGTTTAGAGGATTTTTTTTGTTAGCATTATCCTAGGCAATATATTGGGTTTGGTACATGGCTACACTGCTGTAATGAAGGGTTAAAAGTCAGTATTCCACTATTCCCAAATGGTGCATTATTCTGTAGATAGTTTCACTGTTTTCAATAGGAAAACTTGCACAGTAAAATATTCTTCAATACCAGAAAAGGAATAAGAGCCTGGTCCTGTGCAATTTGGGACACAGTTTTGTTCACTGAAAGTTGGAGAGTAGTTTTAAAAAATATGTCTTATTTTCATCCCCGCAACAGGAAATGCGACTACCTAAATCAACACATAAAAAGGTATCCCATGGAGTTAAGTGTGATGCCTAAAAGCAGCAATGCAAGAGAAATGATACTTTAAATTCTGTACAGTGCTATTTTAAGCAGAGGTTTGGGGCAGATATTAATTTTTAATTTAAAGATCACACAAACATTGATATTGTTGGATAACACAAATGAGGAGGGAGTACATTGCAGCACAAGGCTGAATACCTACTTATACTTCTCCCAAAGAAGTGGAATAGACCTGAATGCCATTTTTAGAGTGCAGACTGGTTTTGCTACTGCTCAGGAATTTAGTAATATCTCTAACTGAAGCCTTTTGGTTTTAGGTCTGGGACAAAACAAAATACAATACAGTCCCCAGTCCTCTAAGCCAGAAATGGGCCTTTGTGTATGATGTGTATCAGTCTGGAATGTTTATTCTGTGCAAACCAAAGGACAACAAAATAAAGCAGAGTTTGCACATTCCTGAAGAAGTTAGTGTATGTGTCTTGAAGAGAGAGAGAGATGGGATGCTAGCGAGGGTCCTCAGTCCGTGTCTCTGAGATGTGCTAGGTACACTGGAGCACAATTGAAGTTGTACAGCTATGAGCCAGGGGCTACTGAGACAAAAGAAGCCAAGAGGGAAACAGCAGTGAAACACCTCAAAGGAATTAAGGGGTGCTCCTCTAAGAAGGTGACATGGCTGATAGCCCAGCTGAAGGGCCTCTACTCTGATGCATGCAGCCTGGGCAGCAAACAAGAAGACCTGGAAGACACTGTGCAGCAGGAAAATTACAATATAGTTGCCATCAAAGAAACATGGTGAGATGACTTGCACAACTGGAGTGCTGCAATGGATGGCTCTAAACTCTTCAGAAGGAACAGGCAAGGAAGGAGAGGTGATGAGATAGCCCTCTTTGTCAGAGAGTGTTTAGATTGTCTAGAGCTTGAACAAGTGATACAATGAGAAGAAATGGCCTGAAGTTGCACAAGGGGAGGTTTAAAGTAGATATTAGGAAACATTACTTCATCAAAAGGGTTGTCAAGCATTGGAACAGGCTGCCTAGGGAAGTGATTGAATCACCATCCCTGCAGGTGTTCAAAGGACATGTAGATGTGGTGCTTAGGGACATAGTTTAATGGTGGACTTGGCAGGGTTAGGTTTATGGTTGGACTTGATGATCTTAAAGGTCTTTTCCAACCTAAACAATTCTGTGATTCTATGATTCTGTGATTCTGATGTTCTCATCTTGCAGACTTTGGTCTACTGGCTCTTTTGTCTGTGACTTCAGAAAATTATATGCTTTTCTAAGTCTTTAACACCTCTTTTTAACAGATAGAATCATAGAATAGTTTGGGTTGGAAGGGACCTTAAAGATCATCTAGTTCCAACCACCCTGCCATGGGCAGGGACACAACCCACTGGATCAGGCTGGCCAAGGCCCCATCGAACCTGACCTTGAACACCTCCAGGGATGGGGCAGCCACAACTTTCCTGGGCAACCTGTGCCAGTGCCTCACCACTCTCATGGTGAAGAAATTCTTCCTTATGTCTAGCCTAAATCTGCCTCTCTCCAGTTTATAGCCATTGCCCCTCGTCCTATCACTACAAGCCTTTGTGAACAGCCCCTCCCCAGCTTTCTTGTAGGTCCCCTTCAGGTACTGGAAGGTTGCTATAAATTCTCCTCTGAGCCTTCTCTTCTCCAGGTTGGACAAACCCAACTCTCTCAGCCTGTCCTCGTATGGGAGGTGCTCCAGCCCTCCGATCATCCTTGTACCCCTCCTCTGGACGCATTTCAACAGTTCCACATCCTTCTCATGTTGAGGATTCCAGAACTGGACACAATACTCCAGATGAGGTCTCACAAGAGAGGAATAGGGCAGAATTGCCTCCCTCGACCTGCTGGCCACACTTCTGTTGATGCAGCCCAGGATATGGTTGGCCTTCTGGGCTGCAAGCACACATTGCCAACTCATAGAATCATAGAATCATTGAACAGTTAGGGTTGGAAGGGACCTTAAAGATCATCTAGTTCCAACCCCCCTGGCATGGGCAGAGACATCCCACTGGCTCAGGCTGCCCAAGACCCCATCCAACATGGCCTTGAACACCTCCAGGGATGAGGCATCCACAAATTACCTGGGCAACCTGTTCCAGTGCCTTACCACTCTCATAGTGAAGATGAGCAAAGGCAGACATAGGGGGTTTGGGAAGCTGAGAAGTTCGAAGGACTTAGTTAATTGTAAATGTAAATAGCTCACTGGAACTTGTACTGCTTGTCAGAGATGGCCTCGAAGACCTTGGAAGTTGGCAACAAGAGAGAGCTAGCTTGCAGAAGTTTAATGATACGCGGGCATTGGAATGCAGAAAGCTGGCTGCACTTGGTTCAGTAGTTTGAAAACAACCAGAAGGGACTGCACCTGCACACAGTTCAAGGAGAAAAATTCATCCCAAGGAAGACTCTTAACTTCATCCCTGAGACCCTGTCCCACGACCACCAGGAAAGACTACACAGCCACAAGACTGGAGTGAACTTTCCAGAACTAATTATAATATGAAGCAGGAAAAGTTATGAAAATGTAGTAGGCGCTTATAACTATGCATGTGTTTACACTATAAGTATCTGTTGGTTAAGTTATGTGGTGTGCAAGCTAGGAGGAGAACCCCCTTGCACCCCAGCACTGGAAATAAACATACCTGCTTTATAACTCATTTTTGGGTTATAGGGTTTGATTCCAATTTGATCAGAAGGGTTTAAATCTATCAACTGTGGTTATGCATGAAAATCAAGTATATGTAAGGCAAGAAGGGAATGCGGATAGTGAACAGGGGATTCGGCAACTTCAGGGGACTGTAGGAGAAGAAATCAAAGTAGGATGCCGAATGGTTAATAGGACTATCCATTAAAAGGCATCCCAAATTACTATCTTGACTACTCCTACAGATAAGAACACAAAGACCTGTATTTCCAATGAATTAGACTGTTGGCATAATTTTACATTAACACAGACCATTGAGGTGGTTTGTTTCTGGGTTCGTGATACTATCGGACTCACATTCAAATTTAAAATAAATACTATAGCTAAGCCTGTTACAACCCAGAATTTATGAGATTGGTCCGTATACAATCAGGAATACAGGACAACAGCAAATGCTGTTCGACTCAGAATGGTCTCTTAAATGTGTTGAACTGCTAATGCAAACTGATATTTCTGAAATTCAACCAGCATGCTCTCATTTCCTAGAAACATCCTTCGAGGGCTGGACAACCTGGCTGTGAAAACAAGTGCCCTTCAGGGGCAGAACACAAAGGGGCCTAGCTGGAGTGTCAGAGACAGGATTGGGGGTCTTAAATGGAATTGACTCAGAAATACTTATGAATAAATTGGCCACCACAACCAGTGATTTAACAAAATTAAGACAACCTTTGCAGTCTTCTCTATTCGCTTTAGGAACAAATCAGTGACTGTTATCAGAAGTGGTACCAAAGTGGGAAAAGATGGAGGAACAGGACCATGAATTAATAGTAAATGTACTTGGTGTGACCCTAATAACAGTCCACCATGACACAGAAGAAATAAATAGGGTCCTAAAAAGGGTAAAAGAAGATGTGAACCATCATTGGTGGGGTGCGCTGTTTGGATGGTCCCCTACACGACTGGCATTCTAAATAAGTTGTCATCCCATTATTGTCTTTTTTATGTTAGTTTTGGTTAGCCTTGTTTTCTCTGCTCTGTTGTGTATTTGGAGAATGCTACAATGACTAACAATTTTGACTTCTATGTCTAGTGCCCATGAGAATGCATTAAAAAGTAATTTTCAAGCAAAATATCATCCAATTCCCCTTCGAAAGATAGATTATGCATTTGGCAAATGAATTTGCCCATGTTAAAAGACAGGGGGGAATAAACTGATGAGCAAAGGCCTCCTAAAGACAGTGATGCTGAGCTGGCCGGGCCAGGAAGATGAATTCCTTTAATGTGTGACTTTGTTTAATGTGACTTGCTTTGATATTTCTTGGTCAATATTTGACCTTCTTGCCTGAGACTCAAAGAAGGTTTTATGGGAACAGCTCTGCTGAAGGTATAGGCTTTAATGTGGAAGACTCTTTCTTTGCTTGCATCTGTAACTAATAAAGGAAGAGGAGTTACTTTAAACTTATGCATTTTACACTCTGTTGCCTATGATTCATGGAGAGACCTGGGATAACAAATGATGCACTGAACAGAGCCAGCCTAACCATTTGGAAGAACATTCGCAGCAGGAAAAGCAGGAAGAGCATGGGAGAATATGGGATGAGAGAACAGCTTCACTCCTCAAAACTGCTTTTGTATAAAACTCCATTAGACATGGGCAGCCTTGATCATTTTTTTTTTGTAAGGGAAATAAGATACAGCAGAGCATACTGCCTACCAGTGATTGCTAATTATGCCAAGTTATAAGGTAAAAGAAACACATTTAAGAGGATATTTTTAAGAAAGAAAAATTTAAAAAGATACCACATTTTCATGTGAGCAGATCAATCTGAGGTTTGTCTTTTATAGCAGGAATACTGTATCTAATGCAAATGCATTTTTAACACATTTCTAGTTTTCTAAGCAAGTCAAAGATTTAGTATGGCACTGATGATAACCTGAGAATATGGCTTTTCAGTAAGTTGTAGTAGTTTTGCTTAAGTTTCCTTAGATGTATTTGAATATACAGTGCATGAAGTAAGAGTAATGTTGGGATTGAGAGAACAAGAACTAAAAGTCAGAAAATTCTCAGACTTCAGAGTGCATTTTTAATTTGTCAGTGCGCATCTTGCATGTTTTACAGGAACAAGCTAATAACAAACTGCCCTAAGCTTTCATTAGGAATGCTGCACCATATGGTGAGAATACCTTGGGCCTTCCTAGACATATAGTCAGCCATCTGAACCATTCTGCTTATCTTATAGAGGATGTTAAAGCACATTTGAGACCAACTGGGTTGTAGATCTGCCTGCTTGATGTTACCTTTCTTTCTCCTCTTCATTGCTCCCCACCCATCCTCCTGGCTATGGTTTCCCTGCTGGAGTTTTTCTCATTACTCCTTCTCTGTCTGCTCCACCAGCTCCCACAGCTCCTCAGCCTCCCTCCCCTGCCCGCATATCTTCTCTAGTGACTTCTCCAGCTTCTGTGACAAACTCACAGCCCCTGTGGGGTTACAGTGGCATAAAACTTGGGGTTAAGATAAGCTGGAAGTCTTTTTAGAGATGTCCCCCATCTGAAGCTATTTTCTGGCAGTGTTACCCGTCTTCAACTGCAGCCCCAAACCTGTTGTTATCACAACAAAACTCAGCAATGACCAAGTGGCAATGGAAGAACTAAAGCATTTTGTGTAGCTCCAATCTTTCTTCCCTAAACCTCTCTTCCCAACTCTTCTGTTCCTTGTCCAATAACAGAGGTGATTTGAAAACTCTCTTATTTTTAGGTAGGACATCTTCTCATCTCCTCTTAAGAAATTAGCACTCCTAGTGATTTCTTTACCTCTGTTCTCACAGTTAGAAGTACTGGGAGGCAAAAGCTGTGAATTGAATCCTCATATTGAGAGATGAATGCATAGGCAACAGTTGGAAATGGAGAGAGTTGGTGTTTTCAGTCACAGATGTGGTCAGCTGCTTCTTGAAGTCAAGTGCTCCCACAAAGACAGTGATGTGGGAACCTCAGCAAACTGATAGTACCAAATAATTCAGTGTCACGCTATTGGGTCTACAAGATCCCTTTTAAGGCAAGCACAGGGATAAATACATATTACACAGGCAATGGAAAACTTTAATCCAGGTGAAGAGTCCTCTCTCCATTCCTCTCCTGCTTACTCTCATGCACTGTTATTTGCTTAGGTAAATTACTGTGCTGAAACACATATGGCACCTGATATTTGTATTTATGCAAAGAAACATGACACTAGGAAAAAAATGTAACTGCTTATTATAATAGCATGTTCTGCAATAACAATAGGGCTTAAATTCCCTATAAGAGAGTACAAGAAAGCCCAGTTTTGTTCTCTCATGACTGATTACAGTGTGTGCCAGGATGCAGCCAGACACTGTACACCCTGCAAGCCTCAACAGACCAACAGAGGGGAGTGAACTCAGATCATTGGCTTGCTGCTGCAGATAGGTAATTTCCATTTCTTCAGAATGAACTGCTAGTGTACTTGATCTTTAAGAGAAGTCCTTGGACAACGTGCTTTTCATCCCACCATGTTTCTGGTGAAGCAGGACTCCAGAAGCGTAACACCTTGTACTTCTGGAGGACAGACCTTGGCCTGTTTAGGGGCTTGATTGACAGAAGCCTTTTGGGAGGCAGTCCTGAGGGCAAAGGGCTCCAGGAAGTCTGAACATTCTTCAAGGAGGAATTCTCAAAGGCACAAGAGCAGGCTGTCTCCATGTGCCAAAAGGGGAAGCTGGCAGGGAAGGAGACTATCCTGACTGAACAGAGAGCTCTGGCTGGGACTCAGGAAAAAAAGAAGAGTTCATGACCTTTGGAAGAAGGGGAAGGCAACTCATGAGGACTATACAGAAGTTGTGAGGTTATGGAGGGAGAAAATTAGAAGGCCAAAGCCCAAATAGAACTTAGTTTGGTTACCCAGATAAAGGACAATAAAAAATGTTTCTATAAATGTATTAACAACAAAAAGAGGGTGAAGGACAATCTCCGGCCTTTATTGGATGCAGAGGGAAACATAGTGACAAAGGATGAGGAAAAGGATGAGGTACTTAATGCTTTTTTTACCTCAGTCTTTAATAGCAAGACCAGTTGTTCTCTTGGTACCCAGCCCCCTGAGCTGGAAGACAGAGATGGGGAGCAGAATGAAGCCATCATAATCCAAGAGGAAATGGTTAGTGACCTGCTACACCACTTAGACACACACAAGTCTATGGGGCCAGATGGGAACCACTCAAGGGTAGTGAGGGACCTGGCAGAAGTGCTCACCAGGCCACTCTCCATTATTTATCAGCAGCCCTGGCTGACTGGGGAGGCCCCAGTGGATTGGAGGTTGGCAAATGTGATGCCCATGTACAAGAAGGGCCGAAAGGAGGATTTGGGAAACTACAGACCTCTCAGTCTAACCACAGTGCTGGGGAAGGTTACAGAGAAGGTCATTTTGAGTGCCATCACGTGGCATGTACAGGACAACCAGGTGATCAGACCCAGTCAGCACAGGTTTAAGAAAGGTAGGTCCACCTTGATTAACCTTATCTACCTTGACTTCTGTAAAGCCTTTGACATGGTCACCCACAACATCCTTCTCTCTAAATTGGAGAGATACAGATTTGATGGGTAGACTGTTTGGTAGATGCAAAATTGTTTGGATGGTCATATTCAGAGAGTAGTGGTCAACGGCTCGATGTCCAGATGGTGCCAGGTGGTGTCCCTCGGGGGTCTGTACTGGGACAAGCGTGGTTTAATATCTTTATCAATGATATTGACAGTGAGATTGAGTGCACCCTCAGCAAGTTTGCAAATGACACCGAGCTGAGTGGTGCAGTTGCCACACTGGCAGGACGGGATGCCATCCAGAGGGACCTGGACAGGCTGGAAAGGTGGGCCTCTGAGAACCTCATGAGGTTCAACAAGGCCAAGTGCAAGGTCCTACACCTGGGACGGAGCAATCCCCAGTTTCAATACAGGATGGGGGATGATGTGATTGAGAGCTGCCCTGCAGAGAAGGACTTGGGGGTGCTGGTTAACGAGAAGCTCAACATGAGCCAGCAATATGCACTTGCAGCCCAGAAAGCCAACCATATCCTGGGATACACCAAAAGAAGTGTGGACAGCAGGTCGAGGGAGGCAATTCTGCCCCTCTATTCGTCTCTTGTGAGACCTCATCTGGAGTATTGTGTCCAGTTCTGGAATCCTCAACATAAGAAGGATGTGGAACTGTTGGAATGGGTCCAGAGGAGGGGTACAAGGATGATAAGAGGGCTGGAGCACCTCCCATACGAGGACAGGCTGAGAGAGTTGGGTTTGTCCAACCTGGAGAAGAGAAAGCTCTGAGGAGATCTTATAGCAACCTTCCAGTACCTGAAGGGGACCTACAAGAAAGCTGGGGAGGGGCTGTTCACAAAGGCTTGTAGTGATAGGACGAGGGGCAATGGCTATAAACTGGAGAGGGGCAGATTTAGGCTAGACATAAGGAAGAATTTCTTCACTATGAGAGTGGTGAGGCACTGGCACAGGTTGCCCAGGAAAGTTGTGGCTGCCCCATCCCTGGAGGTGTTCAAGGCCAGGTTGGATGGGGCCTTGGCCAGCCTGATCCAGTGGGTTGTGTCCCTGCCCATGGCAGGGTGGTTGGAACTAGATGATCTTTAAGGTCCCTTCCAACCCAAACTATTCTATGATTATACAATTCTGTGGTCTCTTTCTATGACAAGGTGACACACTTATGTCACACTTGAGAGGAGGTTGTAGCGAGGTGGGTGTTGGTCTCTTTTCCGAAGTAACAAGTGATAGGACTAGAGGAAACGGCCTCAAGTTGTTCCAGGGGAGGTTTAGATTGGATATTAGGAAAAAATTCTTCACTGAAAGGGTTTGTTCACTGAAAGGGACAGTTTGGGGCAGTTGTCCTGGTTGTGTCCCCTTCCAAGCTCTTGCCTACCCCCAGCCTGCTGGCCTTTGGGGGTGAGGGGGTTTGGAGAGGCAGCCTTGATGCTATGGGAGCACTGCTCAGCAGTAGACCAAACCCTGGTGTGTTATCAACACCTTTCTAGCTACCAGTACACAGCACAGCACTGTGAGGGCTGCTATGAGGAAAGTTAACTCCATCTCAGCCAGAGCCAATACACAGATATTGAGCAGGAGGTGGGGAAAGGGAATTATTCAGGTCTGTCTTCTTTGTTCCTGTCAAGAGAAAGAAAAAAAAGTCAAAAGTAGAATAACTATACCTGTTGTCATGTGGATCTTCTATCAGGACTCCCCACAACTTATCTCAAGTCAAGAACTTCTTTTTCTCTCTTTCTCTCTCTCTTTCAAAACAAAAAGCTTTAAGAAGGCTTTCTATGTACTAGGTATCATTGAACTGATCATTTGTTCACAAACAGAATATTTTTTGTGGATTAGACCAGATCTTGCTGCTGAAGTCTTGGTAAGCTAATAGACTAAGACTGAATCTGTTGATGTGATTACTATTAATCATATTAATGATTATCTAATGATTAATATGATTAAAACCAGAACACCTATATTTAAACAATGTATTTATTAAAGTAGTACTTAGAATGAGTCTCATATTTCAGTGATGCAGAGATAACAAACTCATTTCTTTCTCTTAAAACAGAGTATATTAGCTTTTCCAATTAATTTGCAGTGTTGTTAAAAGATGGTGCTTATGACACATAAGACAAGCATACCTAATCCTAAATGGGTGCTGCCACTGTTCTGTGGCATCAGTGCCTGCAGTGCAGGTAAAGCAGGAAGTACTGAAATTGGGAGGAAATTAAATTCTGGCATGATTTAACTTGCTTTTGTTGTTTTTTTAACTACTAAAGAAAACACTTTTCTCATCTCTACAGCACTAGTTTTATACTATATATATTTATTTACTTTATTGGTAAGGAATGTTCTAAAAATCTCTAACTAAAAAGGGAAAGAAGATACTTTTATTGAATAAGGATGCTTATCTTGTACCAATTTGCACATCTTTTCATACCTAGAGACCAAAGCAAACGTGAGAATGCCAGGCTGAGACACTGGCTACAGCCTGCAGTCCTTCAAACCAAACTCCAGTCCACCATGTCACTATAGTGTTTTGTAGTATAACAACCTGTGGGACAAAATCAAATTTGGATGTCACACTGCACAAATACCAAAATGCCAGCTCATATATTAGCCTATAGACATTCTACGTTTATAACGTGGTGCAACAGTTTTTAGTGAAAGGAGGAAACATAAGGGAGTACAGTATGAGCAGGATTTACACAGCAGACAGGAGCTTTCTCACCTGTTTAGTTGCTATCAGTTGGCACAATTATGTAGTATGTGTTACAACTTCAATCACTGTAATTATAGGTTCAGTTATGATTCATTTGCATTACTCACAATGTTCCAAACCCTCAGCTGTCTCAGCCAGAAGATGAATATTTTTGGTAAAATTTGCATTATATATGTGCAACTTTTTTGAGCTTTTAATAAAGTTTGAATGAAGTAAGGCTGAAATTAAACTGTTCTGTATGCTCCTTTTATAAAAACATTAGGATGGCTGTGATATGCATCAGATTTGCTTCTTCATTTTATTAATGCTTAGATACCAGTATAGCTCCAGGACTCGTGCTGCAAGTGCTTTAGGCATGTGGACAGTCATTTGGTTTTACAGCACTCAGCATGCCAGAAGGTATGCTGGACAAGTGTCAGTACTGAGGGAGCATGTATAACAGATGACTGGAAAGGAGCAGTGTCAGTTCCGTTTTAATCAGATGGGATATGAGATCGAGCCCATCTTTGCCTTCGCTGGATAGCTTATGCAAATTCAAACTACCCTCATCATTTCTGCTCATGCTTTTCTTTCCCAGTGTGCTTGTTTCTCCTCTGCGCCCACTCTACTGCAGCACCGGGGGGGGGTGGGTTACATTGCAATTGGCACTTTTTCCTCTACGCTACATTTAGCCTTTACATACTTGTTGGGCAAAGCCCTTGACTAGTGCTTGGACTCTTCCCCACTTCTTTCCACTAAAACTGAACAGATTCTTTAAATACTAATGCTGTGCTTTGGGTTTTCCAAGTTCTAAAAGGGACGCTAAAATTATGTTAAACTTGCCTTGCTGCTGTTCCTAAACAAACTGCTGTGTCCTCTGTTTGTCTGGCTTGAATAGCAAGAGCAGACCAGTTTTACTTGCAGGTTCTTACTGATCAGCACAGCATTATTCTTCTTTCCAGAACAGCAGTATTTTTTTAATCATTACAATTGTTAGATTCACCTAATCTTCCTCCTTTCAACCTCTCTAACACTAAAAATAAAAATAAACCTGAAATGTATCAATGAAGCATAGACTGTTCCTATGTTGTCTCATCAGAGAACTGTGACGCTTTAGTCCATGATACCAAAAGTAAGGAAATACAGTAACTGATTTGATGCTTTTAATAGTATCCTGGTTTTATTAAATGTTTTTCTCCATTCCTCTGGGGCCAGTTGGCGATTTGTCAGCCGAAAACAATAAAGACATTGTTGCCTTAGTGGGCAAGAAACCATGGGATCAGTGAGCAGGAGCAAGGACGCAAAAGAGGGGAAACCGTGGACTGAAGATTGTTGCTAAGAGCTGTAAATAGTTGTGCTAAAAACAGACTATGCAAGACTGTGAAACAAGAAAGTATAACTGAGCTATTTGGGCAAGTGGAAAAGTACTGCCTTGACAAGGCAGGGGTATAAAAGGGATGGCTTTTACTTAATAAGGGTCTTTGATCCTGACTCGGAGTCTGTTCCTCAATACGCCACAAATTGCGTCCGAACAGGGACACAAAGTGGCTTAGACAACCGACTGATGGCATAGCCCCACTGAACTTCAGACTGCTGAAAGAAAGCAGAAGCTGCGCAGCGACAATTGCCTTCTCCAGAACGAAGAAAGGTGAGCAGCAGGGAACGATGGGAAGTAATGTGTCCCAGGAACAAAGAACAGTACTGAATTTGATGACCAAAATCCTGTTGAAAAATAATGCCAAGATCAAACCAGATGATTTAAAGTGTCTTTTGATTTGATCATCTAAAGTATGCCCTACAATGACATCTATCATGGTCTATGACCCTGAAATGTGGGATGACGTGGGTGTTAAATTGTGGGATGCTGCCACTCGTTACGATGAACACGTGGCTGGTCTTTTAGGATGGTGGCAAATGCTGTTTGAGACTTTGAAAACCCACGTGAGTAGTAAAACAGCGACTGCCAACAACCCCTTTGATCTGTGTCGAACAGACCCCGAGAAGGAGCCTGATTCATTTCCACCCTGTCCCTCAGACAGATGGGCACAAGTCAGGGGGGAAGCACAGCGATGGGGGTACCTTGAGCTGTTATAAGCTTTTCCTGTCATTTATTCACGGGACACCGGTCCTCTCTGGGAACCAAACAGTTATGAAGAGATAAAGGAGAGTACAAAAGCTGTAAAAGAGAAGGTACTAACTGTGCTGCGGCTGCAGCTGCTGCGGCAGCCGCCAGCCCTGCCCAGAGCGTGGCTATAGCAGCCCTGGATAATTTGCAACACCCACAGGATAGTCCTTTGCGATGGAAGGGCTGCAACAACTAAAGGCTGTTGTATTGAAGGCATTTAGAAATGTCCCTGACACTGGGGATCATGTACAGTCTTTCGTTAATATTCGACAAGGAGCTACGGAACCATACGAGAGGTTTTTAGACAAACTACAAGAAGCTCTAAATAAGCAGGTAGACGATACCGCTACTAGAGAAATTTTACTTAAACAATTAGCCTTAGAGAATGCAAATGCAGACTGTCAGAAAGTTTTACTGCATTTAAAGAACAGAAACCCGTCATACTGAAATTCAGCTCATCCCTTCGGCAGTTAAGCGCCCTTAGGAAACGGACTTAATGCACTGTTAATTGGACGATCTTCTGTCACAAAGCAAGGATTGTTTGTTTTACTGGGATTGATTGCTGCAGAACAAAACGAAACCGCAATGAGGAGCACGAGGGGGGCTCATGTGACAACACAAAACACACCCCCAGTGCCCCCAGCTACGCCACAAAACTTCACGGCCGAACAAGTGGCAGCGCTGGAGTGGACCTGGTCACCTCCGAATCAGTAACTTTGGAATCAATTGCTGTAAAAGCGGTGGCCACCAGTATTTTCCGGCCACTGGGGGGATGGGGTGAGTGCTTTACTCTTGGGGGCTCATCGACTGCTTTGCAAGAAGTTTTAGTACTCCCTGGAGTGATAGATGCAGACTATCAGGGAGAAATCAAAATCATGGTATGGACTCCTTCACCTCCTTGCTATGTCCCATCTGGCTCTCGAATTGCACAACTGATTTATTTTGAGAACCGTACACCTCGAGCCCAATCATTAGCTTGGGGCGAAAGGAGTTTTGGCTCGACTGGGGCCCCCCAAATCTTTTGGATTCAAAGATTAACTCACACACGACCAACAATGAAATGTACACTCCGAGGCAGCAGCCCAGTGCAATCAATTGAACTTCTCGGTCTTATTGATACTGGTGCCGATGTCACCATCATCTCCACAAATGTGGCCATTTATGTCATCATTGGAGGGATCCAGATAGCCACGGGCAGTGCTGTCTGGATTCCGTCACAACCAAAAAACAACGTCTGGATCACGCTGGCAAACATGGTGGGCCTGGACTCCTTTTGTCTCACAACTGCATCACCGGAGAACTCATTTCCAACTTCTCTGGTCGGCCTCGTGGTGGAAGATTATGCACCTTTTTATGATATTGTCGACAAAACACGAGTGTCTGGCCACCGAGTAATGAATGGCTCACAGACAATGGCCCTTTGGGTCACTGCATTACCAGAGGCAGAGCTGGAACCTCAAGAGTTGGATTTACTGGAATCGGTGTCTACAGACTGTTGCATAAATTTTGTAAACAAAAACCCCAAAAATGGTTGGATTAGAGTACAGACATTAAATGCAAGCTTAGGAGTATATAGAAATGGCACAGCATGGTATAATGAATCTAGGAGTGTACTGAGAGGACTTGTAAATAATATAGGTGTTAGACTACGCAAATTACCTTATGGTATTTTTTTTAATATGTGGAGACAGGGCTTGGCCAGGGATCCCCTCTAATGCAATAGGCGGTCCTTGCAGTTTGGGTCAATTAACCCTACTGACTCTCAACACATCCATGATTCTAGACCTGCGACATTCACGGCGAAGGACATGAAGCATACACACATACACATCACAGTGTGACAATAAGGTAGAGTTTTGGAACAGAAGTCGAATAATCGTCGCCTCTTTCTTTTTACCCGGTGCATCTGCGGCCAAAGCCCAGGCAATACTAAATAAGTTAGGATGTTGGTTAGCAAAACAAAGCAATGCTACTTCACTGGCTTTAAGCAGATTATTATTAGATGTTGATTCTATGAGACATGCAACGCTTCAAAATAGAGCAGCGATAGATTTTTTGTTATTAGCCCAAGGCCATGGGTGTGAGGACTTTGAAGGAATGTATTGTATGAATTTGTCAGATCACTCTTGCACACAAGAGTATTCAGAATTTGAAGGCTGGCGTTAAAAAATTACAAGTGGATGATGGATGGGACTGGTTTGAAGAACTGTTGAATAGTTGAGGGTCTACCAGATGGATCAAATCATTAGTTAAGACAGGATTGGCCTGTATTGGGATATTTTTGTGCATTATTATTTGTTTACCATGTTTTATGCAGTGTGTACAAAAATTGATCGATAAATTGCTTAAAACAATCATGGTTGTAAACAAAGAAGGGGGAGATGTGGGGCCAGTTGGCAGTTTGTCAGCTGAAAACAGTAAAGACATTATTGCCTTAGTGGGCAAGAAACCGTGGGATCAGCGAGCAGGAGCAAGGACGCAAGGGAGGAAACCGTGGACTGAAGATTGTTGCTAAGAGCTGTAGATAGTTGTGCTAAAAACAGACTATGCAAGAAAGTGCATGTTTCTATGAAACAAGAAAGCATAACTGAGCTATTTGGGCAAGTGGAAAAGTACTGCCTTGACGAGGCGGGGGTATAAAAGGGATGGCTTTTGCTTAATAAAGGTCTTTGATCCTGACTTGGAGTCCGTGCCTCAATATGCCACACATTCCTTTACACAAAATAATTTTGAGATTTTTCATGTCTAAGTCACAGGTATTTTATGTAAGTCACATCATTTTCCACACTTTTACATATTTACTGCGTCTTAAGGCTATTATTTTATTGATATAACAGATTCTGATGAAATAGAAATGTGGAACTTGTGCACAGTATAGAACCAGAAGTAGTACACAAAACAGGCATAGAGATATTTTGTATTTATTTAATGAATTTCTGGTTTTCATTCTGATAATATCTTGAAGAAATCAGGACTAATGCAGTTCTCATGAAACTTTCTACAAATTATCTTGAGGCACGTATGGGGTAATTGAGTGTTGAAAAACTGCTGCAGAAACAGCTCTAGACAAATACAGTTGCTACCACTAAGGAAGTTGTAACATGTAAATACTTAAAGTGCATCTTTGAAATATAATGATACATTAATTCCTAGTCTAAACATCATCAGCAAAAGGACATTTATTGGCATGGGTGGAAACATTTTGGGGATAGGGAGCTTGTTTCTTTTTCTCTTTGTTTTGTTAAAGTGAAATATAGCACAAAAAATGCAATGGGGAGCTGGTCTCTGGCTTGGAGAATTCCAGAAAATCCTCAACCTAGTCAATGGCCAGTCAATATTTTTGTCCTGTTGAGCTGAAAACAATTTTGCCTAAATGCATACTGCTCCTGTGAAGGAAGTAGTGTATTATTTAGCCCTAAACAAATTAGACTATGCTAAGCAGATTGGCAGGTGAGGAGACCATTAACAGATGAAAAGGAATCACGGAGTCTTTTTTGTTTTGAATATTTGATTATTCTTTAGAAGGATACAGAGTGGAAAACATCCACATATTGTTTTTATCAAAAGTAATACAATCCTCTCCTAACCTTCATTTTAGGGGGCTAAATAATCCAACTTATGGAAATAATTTTGGTTTGCCACTTCCTTTCTGAGAGTGGTTGTTATATGTCCCTGGGACACTTGTGTCCTCCAAGCACCCCAGCCTGCTTGCTTTCCCAAGTTTCTTCTATGGTTCAGATACGTCTGAGATCTGGAAAGCTTCTCCCACTGAACCTGATAGCTTTCTGGGAAACATCTGTGCTGCTTCAGGCTAAGCTGGATAAGCAGCAACTCGAAAACAAAACATGCTTCAGAAGCATTACGTGCATTGGTGGCAATGTGAAATAAAAATCAGAGAGTGATCATGATAATTTCTGTTTAAATCATGGTTTAAATTCACATGTCCCTGTGAATTTTGGGTTTACTTCAAATGAATACTAAGTCTTTGAAAATTGGATTTATGTATGGTCATTGACAATTGTTCATATAAGCATCTGTCAGCAACTGCTAAAAGATCTGCACTCTGCTTTTCACCTTACTTATCTACACTCAGGTTTTTAAAGCTCTCAAGCCAGCCAGGTCCTACACCCAGATAACTTTACCAAAAATCATGCCTTACAGAAAAAAAATCTGTTATTTTTTTCCCCCTACCTGAAATTTTGTCTTTCAGTTCGGTGAGGATGTGTATTTGGTTTGTGGAGTAAGGTTTTGGTGTCCAGGAGGCTAAAGGGATGGCTTCTGTGAGAAGATGACAGAAGCTGTCCCCAAATCCGACAGAGCCAGTGCCAGCCGGCTCCAAGGTGGACCCACCACTGGCCAAGGTTGAGCCAAACAGCAATGGTGGTAGCACCTCTGTGAGAACATATTTAAGAAGGGGGAAAAAACTGCTGCACAACAGCAGCCGGGCGAGAGGAATGGGAATATGAGAGAGAAACAACCCTGCAGACACCAAGGTCCATAGTGGAGCAGATATCCACCTTCAGCCCATGGAGGACCCCATGCTGCAGTAGATGGATGTACCCTGAAGGAAGCTGTGACCCCATGGAAAGCCTGCATTGGAGCAGGCTCCTGGTAGGACCTGTGGCCTTGTGGAGAGGGGATCCCATGCTGGAGCAGGTTTCCTGGCAGAACTTGTGACCCTGGGGGGATCCATGCTGGAGCAGTCTGTTCCTGAAGGACTGCACCCCATAGAAAGGACCCACACTAGAGCAGTTTGTGAAGAACTGCAGCCTGTGGGAAGAACCTACATTGGAGAAGTTTGTGGATAACTGTCTCCCATGAGTGGGACCCCACTTTGGAGCAGGGAATGAGCATGAGGAAGAAGGAGCAGCAGAGACGATGTGTGATGAACTGACTGCAACTCCCATTCCTGCCTCCCTGTGCTGCTCAAGGGAAGGAGGTAGAGAGCTGGGGAGCGAAGGTGAGCCTGAGAAGACAGGAGGGGTGGGAGGAAGGTGTTTTAACATTTGGTTTGATTTCTCATTATCCTGCTTGGATTTGATTGGAAATAAATTAAATTAATTTCCCCAAGTCGAGTCTGTTTTGCCCGTGCTGAGTGATTTCCCTGTCCTTATCTCAACTTTTGAGCATTTTCATATTTCTCTCCTCCCTGTCTACCTGAGGAGGGGGAGTGATAGAGCAGCTTGGTGGGCATCTAGCATCCAGCCAAGGTCAACCCATCATAGGATGTTACTAGCTGTTGGTAGTACATTACATTTCCTTTGCCATCACAGACTGCTCACAGGCTATCACCTTCTACCAGAGTCCCAGGTATATTGAAAGTTTAAGTGTTTTTTGATGAAAGGGTGTTTTACCACACTGGACTTTTAGCACTAAGCACAATCAGCATAAAAGCCCAAACTCTCAAATGCTCTGTGAAATCAAGTTTTACTCAAGTCGTTACAGCAAGAAAGAAAACAAATGATTAGTAGTGAACAACAAGTTAACAATAACAGCTTTTAAAGGCAATGCGTCTAATCATTACCATACAAGAATAAGTATAGTGATTAAGAAAGATACCTCACTAATTGCTTCTTTATCATCATCCAGATCCACAGTCGCTGGAGGGGGGCTTTTTTTTTTGCAGCAAGGATTTGGAGAGCCTGTCCCAGCAATTGGGATCCCCACGCAGTGCATTGACTCGTAGGTGAGGTCTCCCACCATTGCTGTGAGGGGTCCAATTTTTATATCGTTGAATAAACAACATGCATCACCCCAAAAAACATGGAGTCTCTGGCCCCAGCTGTTTACTGCCTCTCTTTCCCATGCTTTCTTGCACCAAGAATAGCACAGCACAATCACACTGATAATAAAACACTTTCTCACACTCATGTATTAAGAATAGCACAGCAAAATTCCACTGATCGTAGCAATGTGAGAAGTGTTACAGACTGAACAGTGCACATAGCAATGCAATACGAATCATCCATGGGTCACCCACATTGCTCTGGGCCTGTTGATCAGCCCTGTCACTTCATTCGGTTCTCTGACCCATGGAGAATTCGTGTCCTGAATAATTCATCCATTCACAGTCTGTGTGATATAAAAATCATCTAATTGGTCTAAATATGAATCATCCATGGGTCATCTATATCGTTCCAGGCCTGTCGATCAGGCCCTGTCACTTCAAAGGGGCTTTATAAATATGTTTAATAGCATAATTTGATTCAGTGAGAAACAGTGTATTAGATCATTTGTTATGAGCCTCAGAACCAACTTATTCAATGACAGAGGATAAGCATGATTTCTAAAGAGCTTGATAAATGAAATCTAAATTAATGGGATCAAAAGAGATATTTATTTAATTTTCTTTATGCACAATTACTTTCTGTAAATGCTGGGGCTTTTTTCGTGCAATTTCTGCAGTAGTGAATACTCTCAAGGATGTGATGATAGAGAGTGAGGAACTCTTCTACTGCATACACTAGTGGTGGTGTTTGACACGTATCAGGCATATCATTTATTGAATGTAGTTTTTTAGATTAAAACATAAATTTGGATATTTAAGGCAATATAAGTAAAAAGCCATTCAAGGAAACTAAAAAACTTCTTTTTAATTATAGATTTATTATCACAGGCTTATGAAAATAATTCTCAGCAAAAGAACATAGAAAAAGAAAATGGAAAAAAACCCAGCCCTGTGGCTGTGTGCGAGTTCCCCCTCCCTTTTCCTCCCCCCCCCTTTTCTCCTGATTTTTTTTTTAATGTGAAGTTTTTTTCTTTCAGCTTAAGAGTCCTTATCTCTCTCTAGGGGAGTAACAATTTAGGAAGAACACTCTGCATTCCAGTGTCCCTTCTTAGATCAGCAACTGCTGGGTCCTAGTGCAGACAACCGTAAAGGGGATTTTAGCCAGACGCTAATGAGAGCATGATTTAAGAGTCCAAAAGGAGTATCCTCTGAGATTAAAAAACTGCAAAGGAATAGAAAAGTTAATGTATTTGCAGCCTTGAGAATTCCCATACAGGTAAAAACAGACAAAAGGGGTCAAGAACTCAACAACGCCTGGACCATTACCATAAATGTCGAAAAGGTTGTCACTTTACAAATCAACGCCATTCCAAATACGATATTGGGGGTAAACCGTTAACATTAAAGAACCAAGGAAACCAGCAACCCAGCACGTGGCAGAGATGAGTGACAACGGTAAATGCTCCTGCTTGGATCTTCTCCACAGCCTCCTCAATCACAATGAGGGATTAATGAGTTCACAAGGTATCGCTCCAAACTTTTGGTCCTATTGGTAATGGTTTAAGTGCTTGGTTAGTGGGTCATTCGAGTGTTACTTTGCAAAGTCTTTTTGTGTAACCTGGTGTTATTAATTCTGATTTTACTGGACAAATACAAGCTATGGTTTATATTCCTTTCCCACATGTGTATATCACTCAAAGCAGTTATGTTGCTCAATTAATACCATTTCAGAGATTGTATTAGAGAAAATAGGCCTTCAAGTTGCACCTGAAAAAATTCAAACCTGGAAATATCTTGATGCAGAAGGATGGCTCATAATTTAATAGCAGTGAACAATCCAGGGTTTGCTGTCTGTAGCTAGGCCTGACCTTGAGATAAGATAAAAGGGAGTAGAATACAAGAATGTGGAATTCAGCTCTGGAAAGTCCCGAAGAGTTGTGATGAGAACCTTGTATCTGCCCCTTTCGCGTGCTCAAGAGCGTCTGGCCAGTTGCGTGATAGCATAAGGCACGTGAACAGCGGGACATAACCAATTAGGATTTGTTTGTTAGCGCGTGCACTATTGGAATAAGTATATAAGAAATGTAACGTGCATGAATAAAGGAGAACGATCATACTCATATTGAGATTCCATCGTTACTCCGGGTCTGCCTCCCACTCCGACATCTGGTAGCAGAGGATGGTTACAGGACACCTTTGACTTCTCCAAGACTGCGGTAAGCAGCTAGAGGAGGGGAGTGGGAAACCGCGGCTAAGGGAAGCGCTGCCTGTGCATAGTCAAGGTAGACAGCTGGTGTGAGGTCGCTCCTCGCCCCTTAGGGATAATTATGGAAACAGAAGCTGCGGCAACGCTACTTGTGGGAATCCTCTCTATGAGAGGGCATGAACTGCCCGCAAAACTGCTGGAAACAGAAGCTGCGGCAACGCTACTTGTGGGAATCCTCTCTAAGAGAGGGCATGAACTGCCCGCAAAACTGCTGATAAAACTTCTACATTTAGGTAGAAAATGGGGACACTTTACTGATCTGCACACGATGTTTTTTGTTACGGAGTGGCGAGATTATGGAGAAACGTTGTGGCAAAAGACTATATCAGGAACAGACAAAGAGGAAAAGGAAATTAAAACTGTTCGCGGGGATTGGAATTTGGTGTTGGACACTTCAAAAGAGATGAAAGCGGAGAGGGAGGTGGCTTGTGCAGCAGCCCAAATGCTGGGACCTCTACCTAATGTCGAAAAAACTCCAGCTGGGGCGGGTTCGATTTCCCGTTTATTCGGATTGCCTGCGGTAAAAGGCATGAAAGGAACTATTTGCAAGAATGTTGGCGAGTTAACGCAAAAAGCTGAAACAGGGGAGAAGGAGGGGGAGCGCTGGTTCGGGAAGGAGGAAGTTGATGCGTTGGGAGACATGGAACCGACTGAGAAAAAGCAGGAAGTATCCAAGGGTGGCTTTAGTTGCCGCCCACGTTCCTGTGCTCCTCCTTCGGTACAGCCTTCTGCCCCCCCCAATCGAGGAATTAACTCCTCCGGTGTCACCTTCCCCTCCGCCTCTGTATCCTTCATTGTCGCCAAACAAGCCTTACCGCCCTACTTATCCACTACTCGACCGGCTTTATTACGGGGAGTGCGATGGAAGGGAATTATCAAAGATGCCATAGTGCAAGGCCAGTGGATGTCGCCTAACAATAGTGAGGGGCTAATGCCCTTAGCCTTTCCTGTCGTCCAAGAAAATGGACAGGGGAGGTGGGAACCGCATGATTGGAAGATTTTACAACAGGCACGTGCCACCGTGACCACATATGGGCCGAAATCCAAAGCTGCGCGACAGATAGTGACCTGGATTTTCTCAGCAGATTTGATGTGTCCGTATGGTTGTCAAAATTTAATGAGAATACTTTTAACCCCGACTCAACTTTTGCTATGGCAATCCTCATGGCAGCAGCGTGCAGTTACAGCAGCAGCAGTCGCCAGGATCCACAGGATCCCCTTAGGGGGATAACACCAGATATGCTCACCGGTCAAGGTCAATATGCTGATACCAGAGTGCAAACCACCTTTCCTGAGGATATGCTGCGCTTATCCGCCCAATTAGCTTTAGAAGCCTTTTTGAGCCTACCAGGACCTAGTGCCCCATCGTTTGGTAACCTGGTGCAGGGTGCAACAGAGAAATATACCCACTTTGTTGATCGACTTTGGGATAACGTCATGAACCACCCTGATCTCTCTCCTGAAAGTAAAGAGCAAATGTTTCGAGTATTGGCCTTCGATAATGCCAACAAGGCTACCAAACAGATTCTAGCCGGGCTCCCAAAGGGAGCCGGAGTGGAGGAGATGCTTTTAAGAGTAGAAAGAGCTGACTCTTATAAACAAAGTAGCTCTGTTGCTGCCGTAGTGCAGGGAGCTGTACGTGAACTTGTGCAATCACTTGCTACCGCAGCTCAGAAAGGAGGGGGCTGTGTGCTAAAGGGAGGAAAGTCATCAACCAACCAACCCTTCCACGGGAAGTGATATCGATGTGGGAATGAAGGGCATTATTAATTATAATACCTGGATTGATTGACGCAGATTAGACAGGGACGATACAAGTCATGGTGTATACACTTTGTCCACCTATCTTTATACCGGCAGGTAGTAAAATAGCACAGATTGTGGCCATTGAAAGTATCTTACCTTCACAGTCCTGAGTGGAATTCTATAGGGGCGACCGAGGTTTTGGATCTACAGGCCCTGCTGTTTGTTTTACCACTAAACTACATCAACGGCCTGTATTAACAATTGGGCTGCTCCGTGACAATGAGAATCGACAGATTCGAGCCATGTTAGACACTGGTGCAGATATCACGATAATCAGCTGTGAAACATGGCCTCGACATTGGCCAGTGGAGCAATCTTTATCAGCTATAGCCAGAGTAGGAGGACACTCTCTCCCACAGATCAGTCGGGAACCGATTCAACTAGAGTTCCCTGAAGGACAAAAGGCTGTATTAAAAGTATATGTGATGGCATTACCTGGGGGCCTAGAGGCACTTGTAGGAAGAGATGCTCTGAATCAAATCGGGGCAGTCTTAACAACACACCCTTTTTAGAGCTGGCCGCTGGGGAGCAGCCGCCCAACTCACCATTAACATGGAAAACAGATGAGCCTGTGTGGGTTGACCAGTGGCCTATGACTGAGGAGCGGCTGCAGAAAGCAAGACAGCTAGTGGCTGAGCAATTAGCAGCCGGACATATTAAGCCTTCAACTAGCCCATGGAATACGCCTATTTTCATAATCCAAAAAAGGAACAAGAATAAATGGCGTTTGTTACATGATCTTCGAAAAGTTAATGATCAGATGTTGCCCATGGGTGTGGGGTCCACAGCGGGCTGAGGACCCCTGATTAATGCACCCGGAAGGAGATCATGGGATGGGAAGTGGGCAGACAATATAGGACCATGCATGAAAGTAGCACTATCCATTCACAGATTGTTTGTGTATAAGCTAATCCAATCATGCGGAGACGCGTGTGTTAATCAAGGGTATAAGAAGCGCGCGTAAGATCAAGCACCGGCCGGCCAGCCCTGTAACTTCAATAAAGAAACTTGCTTCCACATCACCGTGTCGTGACTCAACAGCGACATCTGGTGACCGCGACGTGATATAGCGAGCGATTTCATGAGAGTTTTAATTTTGGGGTTCCCCGAGGTGGCATAGCCACTATAAAAAAGTTTTCGGCAAAAATAGCCAAGAGGAGCGGCGAGAGAAGCTGCTCAAAGAGTTTTCGGCAAAAATAGCCAAGAGGAGCGGCGAGAGAAGCTGCTCAAAAAGTTTTCGGCAAAAAGTAGCCAAGAGGAGCGGCGAGAGAAGCTGCTCAAAGAGTTTTCGGCAAAAGTAGCCAAGAGGAGCGGCGAGAGAAGCTGCTTAATTCCGGATCCGGGACTTTTAAGAAGCCACCGAGTGCAGGTGAGCTGCTGGGGAAAAAGATGGGAGCCTCACTAACAAAAGAGGAGGAAATGATTATAAGCATGTGGAAGCAAATACTAGAAAAGAAGGGGGTAAAAGCTAGAGGGATTCATGTTACAAAAGATGCTTTTATGGAGTAAGAGACAGGGTTATACGCCAGATATAATGACATCATTTACTGTTTTGAATTGGAAAGAAATAGGGGACAGGCTGTTTGATAGTGCTTCACGTGGAGACAAAGAGTCAGTATCTTTGTTAACCACATGGTGCCTTTTGTTTGATACTTTGAAAGACTTTAAAAAACAGAGGGATCAGGCAGAGCAAGATCTTTCACCCCTTGCCTCCCGAAACGAGCCTCCATCCGCTGAGGATCTGTTAACGGAGCAAGAGGAATTTTCTATATTAACTGCCGACCCAGACTCTGCATCTCTATCTGAGTCTCAACATCTAAATTCAAGAAATCCGGTAACGCACCAAGAGAATAAACCATCTCGGTTAGCGCGAAAACGTTTTCTTGTTGATGAGTCAGACAATGAAACAGACTCGGTTTGTCCGATATATAAACAAAGCCAACAGCAGGTTAATCCAGTAACGCCGTCCGCCCCGCCACTGCCCCCTGAAGAGCGAGGGACACCCGAACCATACAATCCACTGCTACTCCCGCCTTTGCCAGATGAGCCGGATGATTGGGACAATCCCGCGGTGATGGGGGGGGGCACTGAGGCGGCTGCTTTAAAAAACAGAAAGACCAAGGCTAGCGCCGAGCCACCCTTTAGGGGTTCCTCCGGTAAACCTAAAACCCCTCAGGCGTGGGATCCACCCTCGGCACAGGTTGCTGTGAGACCGTATGATCCATGTGTATTTTGGCAAAAGGTAAAACAATGGGCTATGCTAGAAGGACAGTGGACATTGTCTGAGGCAATAACTACACCCTTAAAGGAACGTGACCCGAGTCCTGTGACAGCTATGGCATTCCCGGTGGTCCGTGGGGATCCAGGACGGGGAGTTATGGATGAGCACAGACCATACACCTGGAAAGTAGTACAGGAACTTCAAAAAACCGTTACACAGTATAGTCCCAGCTCCCCTGCAACAATGCAATTGCTTTGACTATTAACTATGGAAGAAATGACACCATATGACTTTGCCCAAATTGCACAAATTATGTTTCAGCCTGTTCAGTGCACAGTTTTTTGAAATATTGTCGAAAAATTTACTTTTGCAGTTCCTCCGACTAATCATGCAAGATATCATTGGAAGGTTTTCCGCAAAAAAAAAAAAAAAAAAAAAAAAAAAAAAGGTTTTGTAGCCCAGGCACTGAGTGTTGTACGGCAGAAATATCCTGAATGCTATTGCTATCATTCTGACACTTGTAGAGCAAAGCCATTCAGGAAAAGCACGTCTGGCGCATTGACCTGACTGTAATTGTGCAGGCATTGGTCTTTGTGGAAGACTTGATGCCCTATGCTGCGCTCGTGCAGTGGGATCAGGGGTGGGAAGACCCCCTCCATATACTGGAGTGGATCTTCTTACCATTTCGAACAAAAAAGGCTGCTCCAGGATTAGATGAGCTGTTAGCTCAACTCATTATAAAAATTCGAACACGATGTGTGGAACTATTGGCACGAGATCCGGAATGTATTGTTATTCCTTTACAAGTTCAATATTTTGAATGGTGTCTTGCCAATAGTTCTGCACTTCAAGCAGCGCTACTTAATTTTACAGGCCAGATATCGTATCATTTTCCTTCCCATCCACTTTGTAAACTGGGAACTCAAATCTCTATCACACAGAAATTGTTAAGCCAAACAGCACCTGTTGATGGACCCACAGTTTTCACAGATGGGTCTGGGAAAACAGGAAAAGCTGCTGTTACATGGTCTGATGGACAAAATCGGCAATATTTAATTGACCATCAACAAGGCTCCCCACAAGTGGTGGAATTACGAGCAGTCTTGGACAAGTGACAAACCACCTGTTGTTTGGAGTTATGAAGCTCCTGTGGGAAACTGTACAAAAACGCAGCCTACCCTATTAAAACTGACAATGGTATGTTTCTGGGCGAGTGAAATCATTTTTACAGTCTTGGGGTGTCAGCCATGTTACAGGTATTCCTCATTCCCCCACTAGTCAGGCACTTGTAGAACGTGTCCATGGTACACTTAAGTGCCTTTTACAAAAAGAAAAGGCGGGAATGTCTGGGGAATCACCTGAAGCAAGGCTGAACAAGGTGATGTATGTATTAAATTTCTTAACTATCAATGAGGAACATCAGAATCCCCCAATGACTCGACATTTTGAATCCTTGAAGTCTACCACAGCTATCTCTGATGGAGCGAAGGTTCAAGTGAAGGACCTTCAGAGTGGTCAGTGGTCAGGCCCATGCAAGCTATTAACTTGGGGTCGAGGGTATGCTTATGTTTCCACAGATGAAGGACCTCGGTGGTACCCTGCTCGTTGTGTTCGCCCTGCTGTGGATAAGCCACGGAGGCCACGTGTGGAGAATCAAACAGCTGGAGACGAGTGTGATGGATAGCCCTTGCTAATATCAAAGAACTGCCATAACAACTGGAGTATAAGTCGTATATCGGAACCACAGACTAGAGCTGTTAGGATCAGTAGAAACGGAGTATAAGTCACTGTTTGTATACTTTTCAGATGCACCTACAATATTGCTCAGCGTGGTCAAATATTGATGCTGCTTTGCTTCCCTGTTTTCAAGAATGGGTATGTTTGTAGTTGTGCTGTCGATGTTGCCCTGCATTGTGTGTCTGCTGCGAAGGGCCCCGCAGCAGCCGACACAGGCAATCTTTAACGGGCAATTTTCTTCAGCACAAATACAAAAAGGGGGAATTGTGGGGTCCACAGCGGGCTGAGGACCCCTGATTAATGCACCCGGAAGGAGATCATGGGATGGGAAGTGGGCAGACAATATAGGACCATGCATGAAAGTAGCACTATCCATTCACAGATTGTTTGTGTATAAGCTAATCCAATCATGCGGAGACGCGTGTGTTAATCAAGGGTATAAGAAGCGCGCGTAAGATCAAGCACCGGCCGGCCAGCCCTGTAACTTCAATAAAGAAACTTGCTTCCACATCACCGTGTCGTGACTCAACAGCGACACATGGGAGCGTTACAGCCAGGTTTACCCTCACCCACTATGCTGCCTGTGGGCTGGCATATATTAATAGTTGATCTGAAAGACTGCTTTTTTACGATCACACTGCACCCACAGGATACTCAGAGATTCGCTTTTACAGTGCCTTCGGTGAACAAAGCGGCACCTGCAGAACGCTATGAATGGACAGTGTTGCCACAAGGAATGAAAAATTCCCCTACTTTGTGTCAACTTTATGTAGCATGGGTCCTGCAGCCACTTCGCCAGCTATGGACTCATACCATCATATACCATTATATGGATGATATTTTGTGTTGTCAGGAAAACCCGTTTGATGAGCTAGCATTGCAGACATTGAGGGATGTGCTGAGAGATAAAGGACTTGTCCTTGCACCTGAGAACTAAGGTCAGCTCCGTGGAAGTATTTGGGCTGGCATATTTCTGATGCCCAAATCCGACCGCAGAAGATTGAATTGATGACCAGTTTACAAACTGTTAAAGATGTTCAAACGTTGTTAGGGGATATTCAGTGGGTCCGCCGTTGTGTGGGCATTTCCAACTCTGATATTGCTCCCCTGACTGTGTTGTTGCGCGATGCTGACCCAGCTTACAAAATTGAGCTTACCACAGATCAAATAACTCTTTTGCAGAAAATCAATCGTCGCTTACAAACATCTTGGTCATCTCGGAAGATACTGAATTTACTGATCTCGCTTTTGGTTTGTAACAATAGCGAATCCCCATATGCAGTCATCTGTCAATGGCAAAATAAAAGAGGGGAATCTGGGAAGAATGGAGACCTGGATGACCCTGCCATTGCCAGTAGTAAGAGAACTGATAAAGCTGAATCATTTTGGGTATTGGAATGGGTGTTTCTGGGTGTGCAGCCAAAAACGAGCATTCAAACCAGACCCGAAGCTGTGGCAGAGTTAGTACAAAAAAGCAGATCTCGAATTATTGAGATCAGCGTTCAAGAACCTGCAGACATTAGCATTCCAGTTAATGCTGTAGACCTAGAGTGGTGGTTACGAAATGTAATACCACTTCAGGAAGCCCTATTAGGGTTTGAAGGACAGATACATTCACAGCAGCCGCAAGGGAAAAAGTGGCAGATATTGTCACGAAATCAGTGGCTGGAAAGAACGAAAGTCAGTAGGCAACCACTGGTGGATGGCCTTACTGTATATACTGATGCCGGAAAATGACTGCATCGTGCTGTTTGTGTATGGCACGAACGTGCTGAATGGCACAAGCATATTTTGGAGGGACAGCCCCAAGATTCTTTACAGACCTTAGAGTTAACTGCTGTTGGTTGGGCCCTGTTGAATTGGCTAACCACCCCTCTTAATGTTGTAACGGACTCATTGTATGTAGCAGGAGTAGTCCCAAGATTAGAGGATGCTCTTCTAAGACAGACAACTAACCCAAGATTAGGAGCATTGTTTGTGCAATTACGCTCCACACTTCAACAACGCACAGAGCCTTGTTGTGTTATTCATGTGCGAAGTCATCAACTTGACGTAGGACTAGGAAGGGGTAATCAGATAGCAGATAGCTTCGTTAGTCCAGCTCAGCATATGCCCCCTATGGATAAATTTTGTGTAGCAAGACAGAGTCACGACCAATTTCACCAGAATCCCAAAGGATTAAAACGACAGTATGGCTTAACAGAGAATGAAGCCCGTAGTATTGTACAAGCCTGTCCAAGATGTGGAAATCACGGTCCAGGAATAGGGATCGGAGTTAACCCTAAAGGACTAAAGTCCTTAGAGCTTTGGCAAACGGATGTCACTCACATTGGGGAATTTGGAAGACTAAAATATGTTCATGTGACAATCGATACCTTTTCGAAATTTGTATGGGCAACCGCATTACCTGGCGAGAAAGCACAACATGTGTGTAAACACCTGTTGTCCTGCTTTGCTGTAATGGGGGTGCCTGAGACCATAAAAACGGATAATGGACCTGCCTATGCTAGTCAAAAGACGAGGGTCTTTTTGTCCAAGTGGGGAGTACAACATATCACAGGAATCCCGCACTCTCCCACTGGGCAGGCTTTGGTGGAGCGAACTCATCAAGAGTTGAAAGACAAAAAGACAAAGACAAAGTCTTTACAAAGACAAAAAGACACTGAAATGGACGTGCAAATGAGATTGAATAAGGTTTTGTTCACATTAAACTATTTGTGTTTAATGAGTGATAGAGGAGAGCCACCAGTGATAATACATCATCAAAGTATAAGGTTGAATGAAAAGACAATTATTCCCAGCTTTCGAGTATTATATAGAGATCCAGTAACGGGAATATGGAAAGGACCTGTTGCTGTAATATTTAATGGTCGAGGATATATGTGTGTTTCCACAGAAGGTGGTCCTAGGTGGATACCAGCAAAAAGCATTCGACCCTATCTACAGATGTCATCAGAACATGATCGACAGCCTACACAAGAAGATCCTGCACAGGAATGAATGAAGAAAGCTGTAATTGTGAGAATTGTGATCCCTGGGTGTTCCATAACTGTGGTGACTATGATAATAATCAGTGACCCTGTAATATGGATTATTAAGGATCAAAATTGGAAGAAAGTAAAAGAAAACTGTAGGCATCGAAAAATGTATGGGTTACTCTTGCACAAGTCTTGAACATTACTAGTTTTGTGCCAGTTTGGTGACCATTTGTGACTTGTCTTATAGGAGTTCCCATTAAAAAAAAAAAAAAACCAAAAAAAAAAAACCAAAAAAAAACCCCAAAAAACCCAAACTTAACTTTAATCAAACAATGCAAGAGTTGAAGTTACAGTTTAACATCAGTATTAACTTACCCTCTCGATGGGAAAACCAGAGCGAAGCATTCAATAAATATGATAATTGGGATAACAAACTTCCAATTGGATCCGAACCACAAGAACTTGAACTTGTGGATTCACTGAATGCTACGTATTGTTTTTTGGTTTTTTTTTTGTTTTGTTTTTTATAGGTTTAGCATCGTGGTCTGAGGTATAGAAGGAAACAAGACTAGCGGACCAAGCAGCACCAACAATAATTAATCCCATGGGGAACAGCAGTGATTGGGAGCGGAAATGGTCGAACATTACAATGCGAAATAAAACTCACTCCGCTCCTGGCACTGTATTACCAAGACAATTACCACCAGGATACCTTTCGATCTGTGGTAATCGAGCGTGGGCAGGCATGCCCTCTAACCCAAAGGGTGGACCATGTACCATTGGTCAGCCCAGTTTGGGCGTTCCATATCATCATCCAAATCAAACTCATCCCACGAAGTGGAAAAGAGACCTGAATTATGGAATTTTTGGGAAAGATTTTTGCATTTCTTTTGCTATCAAGAGTCGCAGCCATAAAAGCGCATAAAAACTTAGAAGAATTATTTTGTTGGGTAGTAAAGCAAGCCAACATGACAAGTCGAATTTTGTCTGAACTGGCTGCAGCAATAAATTTTTCTTCTTTTTTTTGGCGCATGGTCATAGCTGTGGCGATTTTGACCCAGGTCTCTCCTTTTTTTCTTTTTTTTTCTTTTCTTTGATTTGGATGGATTATCAAACTGGTTAGGATTGACTGGTTGGCTTAGGAGCATATTAAAAACGGGATTAATGTTGTTGATAGTTATACTTGTAGAAATAGTTCTTTTCAGTTGTGTAAGGTTATGTCTAAGAAAAATGCTATCGTGAACAACAAATGAACCCTGGCTTGTTCAAAACAAAAAGGGGGAATTGTGGAAGGATGGCTCATGATTTAATAGCAGTGAACAATCCAGGGTTTGCTGTCTGTAGCTAGGCCTGACCTTGTGCAGCTTGATGCAAGCAAATGTCGTCTTTATTGTGCAGCTAACTTATATTTATACCAGTTACAGCTAATTTAGGCTCATACATATTACAAAAAGCGAGCTCAGTATTGGCTAATACAAAAGGGTCTTCTGCCTCACTTAACGACAATTTCCTGCCATTCAACAATAAGTACCCGCGATCAAGCCCGCAATCTTTGTTAAAGTTCTTGTCTCACTCCCTCCCAGGGCCTGTGGCCTACAGGCTCCAGCGCGTCTGCCTTTATCAACTGATCTGTGCTGGGGGTTCTCCTGAAGCAACCCCCAGCTGTTGCAACAACCTTGAGATAAGATAAGATAAAAGGGAGTAGAATACAAGAATGTGGAATCCAGCACGGGAAAGTCCCGAAGAGTTCTGATGAGAACTTTGTATCTGCCCCTTTCGCGTGCTCAAGAGCGTCTGGCCAGTTGCGTGACAGCATAAGGCACGTGAACAGCAGGACATAACCGATTAGGATTTGTTTTGTTAGCGCGTGCACTATTGGGATAAGTATATAAGAAGTGTAAGGTGCATGAATAAATGAGAACGATCATACTCATATTGAGATTCCATCGTTACTCCGGGTCTGCCTCCCACTCCGACATCTTGAGTGGAAAATTTTGAATGCCACAATTGAACCTCAGCAAGTCAAATTGCAAATAGTAGTTAAAAAGATTTACAAAAGCTCCTAGGAACAATCAATCAAGTTAACCCTTATTTGGGTATTACTAATGCAGACCTAAGTCCATTATTTGATCTTCTTAAGGGGGACATGGCTTTAACAGCACCTTGTACTCTTATGAGTGACCCACAACAAACTTTGGGCAAAATTGAAAAAGCCATTACTCAGAGAAAAGCCCATAGACGACTTGATGGTCATCCAATATGTTTGTTTGGTTTTGTTACTCTGTATCAAGCATTCGGTCTAATAGCACAATTAGTACCTTTTAAAGTAAAGTTCTCCAAACTGAAAAAAAAAAGGCTTCGGATCTACAGGACAAGATAAACAGATAACACAGGCATTAGAAATTAAAAAATCAAATCCACAATTAAAAGTGACATTGATATTAGAAAATCAAATGATTCAAATAACTATGTTGGTGGATACCGGTGCGGATGTCACCGTCATGGCAGAAAAAGACTGGCCTGAAGGATGGCCGTTGGCCAGTCCTCAAGGATTTATAGAGAATGGAACATTTCAGTTATTGACTTAAAGGATTGGGTTTTTTTTACCATACCTACTGACCCCAGCGATAGTGGAAAAAATGTGCCTTTTCGGTTCCAACAACGAACGGACAGGGACCGGTGTAGAGACATCACTGTGTGACGTTACCACAAGGGATGAAAAATGTGCCAACAATGTGTCAACTTTATGTTGACCAAGCCTAACAAGGTTTTCAGAAAAAATATCCACAGCTGTTAGGGTATCATTATATAGATAATATACTAGTGACGGGGAAAGATAATTTGGAAAGGTATAAACAGGAATTATGTGACATGTTGCAAAAACATCAATTGCAAATCGCACCAGAAAAGGTGCAGAGTGTTGCACCATGGATGTATTTGGGGTGGAATATTTTGGATAAAACCATTGAACCACAAAAGGTATCGTTTAGAATTAACATCCAAACGCTTAACGATGTGCAGATCTTGCTGGGTAATATCAGTTGGATCAGGAATTTGATAGGGGTAGATAATCAAACGTTGTTACCTTTGTTTGAGTTGTTAAAAGGTGATGCAAATATATTAGCACCAAGGGAACTAACAAACGAAGCAGAATAAACGTTGGAAAAAATAGAAAATGCAGTAAGCAACAGACAAGCACATCGTGTAGTGTATGGGTGGCTTGTTGATTTTTTGATCATCAATAACGCTTATCATCCTGTTGGGTTAATAATGCAATGGGTTGAAATCAATTTGGACAAATTAAAAATTATAGAATGGCAGTTTTTATCTAATCAGCCATCAAAGACGATTGTAACAAGAGTAGAAATGTTTGCACAGTTAATCATGAAAGGTCAAGATCGGATAGAGGAATTGAACGGGAAAGAGCCTGAAACAATAGTCATTCCAATGACAGAATGTTATTTACAATGGAGTATGCAGAATAGTTTAGAATTACAAGTGGCCTTGGCGAACTTTAGTGGACAAATTAAAATTCATCATCCAGGCCATCAGTTGATAACCTTTTTGCAACAAGAATATCTAGAGGAAAAATCTAAGTGTAGTACCACAATGGTAAATGGGCTGACAGTTTTTACAGATGGGAGTGCAACACCTCATTGGCACTCCACATTCCCCAGCTGGACAGCCAATTGTAGAACAAACGCATTGCACCATCAAAACTGTTTTGCAGAAACAAAACCAGGAGGAACAGGGAGAAACACCAGCAAACAGGTTAGCTAAGGTACAATATGTTATGATTTTTTTACGATTGCCGGGAGATACTTTAATCCCTCCAATAATGAAACATATGCAAACCATGTCAACAGGAATGATTGAACATAAAAATCAAGTGAAAGTCATGGTAAGAACTTGGGAAGAAAATTGGGAAGGTCCATTTCCATTGTTAACATGGGGACAAGGATATGCTTGTGTCATTACAGACAGCGGTCCAAGATACGTTCCAGTGAAATGGGTCAGTAATAATGGATGCTTGTGTAATGTATAATTATACCTATAACATCACTCGAAAAGGTCAGAATGTAAATGCTACTTTACCTGTGTATAGAAATGCTACAGCCTGGTACAGTTATACCTCTCCTAAAGTATCACGTTCTTTTTCTTTTCCAGTTGCTTTGCCTGTAGGAATTTTTTCTAATTTGTGGGGATAGAGTGTGAGGAGGAATTCTGTCGAAATTTAATGGTGGGCCATGTTGCCTTGGATGGCTTACGCTACTAACTCCCAATCTCATTATGATTTATAACAAGAAACGAAGTAAACTAAATAAACGATCTATCCATCAATTTGGGGCTGACTATGAGAGTACAGTCACTTTTTTTTTGAATCTGGAGAAATTGTAGCTGCCTCAGCATTGGCTCCTGGGGCAGCAACTGCAGCAGCCTCGACAAAGCTGACAAATTTGGGACGTTGGTTGAGTAAGCAGACCAATGCTACTTCAATTGCTTTGAGTGGCTTGTTAACTGATGTTGATAGTGTTAGGCATGCTACTTTACAAAACAGAGCTGCAATAGATTTTTTAGTATTAGCGCAAGGACATGGGTGTGAAGATTTTGAGGGAATGTGTTGTACGAATTTATCAGATGATTCAGTGTCAATTCATAAACAATTACAACAACTGAGAGATCAGACAAAACAACTGCAATATGATAATAAACATGATTGATTATGGGATTTGTTGTCAGGATGGGGATTGACAGGTTGGATACAGGAATTGTTGATTCATGGTGGTGTGTTGTTGTTAGTGATTTTCATCATCATAACAGTGATCCCGTTTGTTACAATGTGTACAAAGAATGATTCAAAAACAAATACAAGAAGTGAATGCAGTGATT
Organism: Cuculus canorus; assembly: GCF_017976375.1. Classification (NCBI taxonomy): domain Eukaryota; kingdom Metazoa; phylum Chordata; class Aves; order Cuculiformes; family Cuculidae; genus Cuculus; species Cuculus canorus. The sequence continues at coordinate 21,881,133 of NC_071440.1, forward strand.
GTCGAAAACAAAACAGGGGGAACTGTGGAAACATTCTTAGAAGCTGGAGGCCACGATGTTTTTAAAGGACCTTGAATGGCAAAAAAAGAAAGAGTTGGAGGTAGGAATGAGAAGAATTGGCAGCACGCCCGGAGTAGAAGAAAGAAAACAAGGCTTAAGAAAATGCAAGTTATGATGGTAATGTAGAAGAGCATGCAAATATGCGCAGAGTCAGTTGACCAATTAAGTGTTTAGAATAGGCGCATGAACAGTAGTAATTAACCAATAAGATTGTAAGCTTGAGCGCATGGACAGTCAAAACAGCATATATAAGTTTAGCCTTCTGATTAATAAGGGGTCTTCGATTTGTACTCGGAGTTCGTTATCTTCAATCTCCTCATATGGTAACATTGTATTTGTTGCTAGTGGTACCAGTATACTGTGTGGTATGAAAAAAAAAGTTATGTGGTTTAATCACAGGACCGAAATCCATGTAGCTTATCCAAGTGAGACTTTGACCATAGTTTATTGGTCCGAACCAAAGTTTAGTAGGAGAGAGCTTTTTCCATGTAGAAATGGTATAACCAGATGAAAATGGTATAACAGGTGGCTGGAAATTGAAGGCAAAGCTACAGGGAAAGAAAAATAAGTGACAATATGGACAGCCTACCTGGAATTGTGGGGGCAGTGGGTGAGATTTGCTTTGCTTCATTTTAGCTGGCTAAAAGTTGAATGTTTAGCCTAAATTAGTGTGGGTGCCCTGTATTGTCCCACACAGAAAGGGTGAATGAATTACTTATTTTGTTTTACTTTTGTGCACAGCTTTTACTTTAGCTATTTAACTGTCTTTGCCTGGACATGATTTTTTTCACCTTTACCTTCTGATTCTCTCCCTCAGTCCACTGCAGGGAGGCAGTGAGTGAGCATCTGTGTGGTGCTTAGTTGCCTACTGAGGTTAAACCACAACACAGACAAAGCTTTTTTATATGTAAAAAAAAATAAAATTAGAAGATTGCATTACAGCTATTCCTAAGAAAGAACTTTGAACTTGAAAAGTCCAGAAACTTGTAAGATCTTTTTCACATCTGAAAAACTTTATCAATCCATCTTCTGGATCTTGACTGAGTTTCTTGGCTCAGCTGAGAACAGACTACCACAGTTAAAATACTAATATAACTGCCTGCCCTTTGTGCTTTCAAAAATCTCATGTAATGTTCTCTTGAAGAGAAACTATGGCCATATATATATATGAACTCAAATAAGAGTGTAATAAAAAAAGGAAAGGAAGCACTTTAATCTCTCCTTACTAGAAAATGAGCCAGAAAGCAAGACCTTGCACTAGTTTAAGTAAAAGACAAGTAAGAAAAGGATCAGATGTTAAGCAATTGATGTAGGTAAGAAAGAAGAGATTTAAAAGCTTTTCTAGAAGAGGAAGTTATATATCTAAAAGAAGGTTGGAATGCAAGCTACAGAGGTAGAGGACTCAAAGACTGCATTACTTCTTTAGTTATATTGGGCCTTAATATAAAAAGACATCTGAGACACTGAAAATGCTAAAAGAGAAGGGACATGACAAGAAATTAAAAGAAGTTCAATACAACTATCCTTCCTGTCATTACCAGCTCTTAATAGTATTACTATTACTCTAGCACTAGTTAAATCTATTTTCTTGCCAGAAATTACCCTACTTGATTTACTCAACAGGTTTCTTGACTTTCTTATTTAAGATTACTTTTATTATTGCTATAGGTAGGTTTAGCCATCAAACCATTGGACAGAAAGTGCCAATTCTGTCACTGCTTGAACTCCAATAAGTCAGGTAACAATACTGAACAAAATGAACAAAAATCTACTAACTAAAAATATCACAATTTCCTTCAAAATTTTATCTTTATTTCCCCTATAGATGGCAAGGTTATGAATGTGAAACAGGCAGAGAAAAGGACTAATGTAGATAACTCACATGGTAAGCAAACCACAGAAACAGCAATGTGATGGAAATCACATTCTGAGACAGACCCTTAAAGTTTGGGGGGAAGAGGCAATAGAAAAAAGAAACTGCAAGTCTTCATGAAGGATTTTATTATACTTATCTTTCCATCAAGTTTATTGAGATTGCTACAGTGGTAGTTATAGAAAGAAACTTGCACTAGAGGCAGAGCAGTTCTGTGTTTATTTTTTGTGGAATAAAGAAATTTTATACAAGCATTATAGAAGTTTCCATGGGTCCCCATGGAAGCCAACTTGTAGGCCTTAACAGATGAAACTCATGGGTATTGATGTTACCTGCAATGCCAAGCAACCTGGGACAGACAGCTTTGCCTGTCAAATGAAAAGAAATGGTGTGTCAGGGGCAGAGATGTAACAATTTAGCTGATCAAGAAGCTCTCATATTATAAATATTTATGCTGCATTTCTTTATTACAGAAGATCACTTCTACAAAAGCAACAAGATTGTGCTAAAATAACTTTATTTGAAAATCTATGAGGAAAAGCAAACAGAACTAAGTAGAAGCCCACAGAGACAGTAAACTGTCTGATCAAATAATCTTCAGATTATTTGAAATTACATATAGAATACTGAAATGTGGTAATACAGAAATCAAAGGCATAAGAGATTGCTACTGAAGCTGCAATTTCTTAAACAGAAAAACAGCAGGGTATAAATGAGTTGGAATCCTGTAAACTGAGGACTTAAGCCTGATTCTGCTTTCATTGACGTTGGCACAAATCCAGCATAATACCACTGATATTAGTGGTGTAACCAGATGTAATTTTTTCCTGTAGTAGGCAAAATATGAAACTTCGTTTCAGCAGATAAAAGGATGTTGGCTGGAAAGCTGTGAAAGTGGGAGTATTAGTTTGTTTTAGTGACCTCAGGAGAAATTAACTTAATACTTTTGGGTAATACAAAGCTTTGAAAACCTGAATGTTTAGATGCCTTCTGAGAACTCTTGAGAGACTTGCAAGTGACAACATGCTATTTTTTGTTAGCTCTTTTAATAATGGGAAAAAAATAAAACCAAAAGATATATACATGTTATATTGTCTGGTCACAGAACATCTTATTCATGGAGTTACTTACGCATAAGGTGAACCTAACATGCAAGTAAACCCACTGAAGTTAGCAGAATTAACTGATGGCAAAGATAAGCTTGAGTGTGAAAGCTCATAGACTTGGGTAATAAGAAAAAAATCACTATAATTTCAGAGAAGTGCAGATTAAACACATTTTTAGTAGCAATGTAGTTGCTACTCTTACAAGATAAAGAAGATCTTGTGGATTGTAGTATGCATTTTTAATCTTATTGCTGGAATACCAGGTCTTTGTAAAGTTTTGTAATAATTTACAAAGGACTGGCTTCTATGAGAAGATGCCAGAGGCTGCTCCCATGTCAGACAGAGCCAGTTCCAGCATGGACCTGCTGCTGGCCAAAGCTGAGCCAATCGGCAACAGTGGTAGCTCCTCTGTGATTTAAGAAGGGGAGAAAAACTTGCACAACAGCAGCCAGAAGAGAGGAGTTAGAATACATGAAACAACACTGCAAAGACCAAGGTCAGTGAAGAAGGAGTGGGAGGAGCAGAGATTGCCCTGCAGCCCATGGTGAATACCATGGTGAAGCAGATGTCCACCCTGCAGTCTGTGGAGGACCCCACACTGGAACAGGTGGATGTGACCTGAAGGAAGCTGCATCCTGTGGAGAGCCTGTGCTGGAGCAGGCTCCTGGCAGGAACTGCAGCCTGTAGAGAGGAGCCCATGCTGGAGAAGGTTTTCTGGCAGGAACTGTGGCCCCGTGGGGGATCCATGCTGGAGCAGTCTTTTCCTGAAAGACTACACCTCATAGACAGGACCCGTGCTGGAGCAGTTCCTGAACAACTGCAGCCCATGGAAAGGACTCATGTTGGAGAAGTTTATGAAGAACTGTCATCCATGGATGGGATCCCACACTGGAGCAGGGGAAGAGAGTGAGGAGGAAGGAGTGGCAGAGACAAGACATGATGAACTGACCGCAATCTCCATTCCCCATCTCCCCGTGCCACTTTCAGGGGGAGGAGGTAGAGGAGTTGGGAGTGAAATTAAGCCTAGGAGGAAGAGAGGGGTGGGAGAAGATTTGGTTTTATTTTTATTTCTCATTATTCTACTCTGTGGTTAATTGCCAATAAATTAAATTAATTTCCCCATGTCAAGTTTGTTGTGCCTATGATGGTAACTGCTGAGTGATCTCCCTGTCCTTATCTTGACCCAAAAGGCTTTTGTTGATGGAGAGGGAATCATAGAGTGGCTTGGTGGGCACCCAGCAGCCAGACAAGGTCAACCCACCACACTATGAGGTCCAACAAAAAAAACCCAAGACTGTGCCTATAATTCTTTTTATTTAACAAATTAAGAAAATCAACTACAATCATCTTCAAAATAGTTCCCTTCTGAGCTGACCCACAGCTGCATACGATGCTGCCAAGGTTCAAAGCAATTCCACAGATCATTTACTGTTGAGGATCTCTGTTGGTTTTGCTTTCACATCTTCTAATAACAAAAAAAAAATGGGTTCCTTGACTGACTTGATCTTTGGGAAGAGGTAGAAATCACAGGGAGCCACGTCTGGTGAATAGGGTGGGTGCTGAAGCACAGAGATGTTAGCTAAAAAATGCTTCACAGACTAAGCATTGTGGGCTGGCGTGTTGTCTTGGTGCAAAAAATCCACCCGTTTCTCCACAATTCTGGTAATTTCCTTCTCACGTGTTCGCACAATTTCATCAAGACTTTAATGTAATACTGCTGATTTACCATCTGGCTGCTGGGAACCCACTCTGCCATCACAATACCCTGGATATTGAAGAAAGCAATCAACATAGCCTTGAACTTTGAATGACCCGTGATTTTTTTGGTCTTGGAGATGTTTCTGACTTCATTGCATTGTCACTTGGTTTCCAGATCATATGTAAATATCCAAGTTTCATCACAAAGTAATTACCAAATTCAACAAATCTGGTTAATTCTCAATGTGATGCAAAAGGTCCAAACACAATTCCTCACAATGTTCTTTTTGTTCATCTGACACCATTTTTGGAACCATTTTTGCACAAACCTTTTTCACATTCAATTCTTCTGTTACAATATGTTGAACACTTTCCCTGTCCCAATGAACTTTCTCAGCTATTGCTCAAGCACCCAATCTTCTGCCTTAGAATCATAGAATCACCAGGTTGGAAAGGACCCACTGCATCATCGAGTCCAACCATTCCTAACACTCCCTTAAACCATGTCCCTAAGCACTTCATCCACCCGTTCCTTAAACACCTCCAGGGAAGGTGACTCAACCACCTCCCTGGGCAGACTGTTCCAGTGCCCAATGACTCTTTCTGTGAAGAATGTTTTTCTGATATCCAACCTGAACCTCCCCTGGTGGAGCTTCAGCCTATTCCCCCTTGTCCTGTCCTCTGTCACTTGGGAGAAGAGCCCAGCTCCCTCCTCTCCACAACATCCTTTCAGGTAGTTGTAGAGAGCAATAAGGTCTCCCCTCAGCCTCCTCTTCTCCAGGCTAAACAACCCCAGCTCTCTCAGCCGCTCCTCGTCAGACGTTCTCCAGCCCCCTCACCAGCTTCGTTGCTCTTCTCTGGACACGCTCCAGAGCCTCAACATCCTCCTTGTGGTGAGGGGCCCAGAACTGAACACAGTACTCAAGGTGTGGTCTCACCAGTGCCGAGTACAGAGGGAGAATCACCTCCCTGGACCTACTGGTCACACCGTTTCTGATACAAGCCAAGATGCCATTGGCCTATTGGAATTGCCTTTTGGAATTGGCCTATTGCCATTGCCTTTTGGAATCACATCTCACACTTTTTCAATGTTGTAATCAGTAACTGCTGTGCGTGAGTGGCCTGGGCAATCATCATCCTTCACGCTTTCTCTGCCTTCCAAAAATCATTGGTGCCATTCAAAAATGCATGCATGAGACATGCATTCTCCACCGTAAGCCTCAATAACTGAAAAGTTTCCATTGCGGATTTCTTTGGTTTCACAAGAAACTTGATATTCGCTCACTGGTCACTCTTGCACACTGACATTTTCCAACTGAGGGTAAGAAAATATCTGTATTTGAACATGTGAACACTTGCACTGAGTGAAGGGGTCGAGCTGAGCCTTGTTCTCACTGTGACAGGTTAGAACATCTTCTAGAACCAGCTCTTTGTCTCTCCCCTCCCACTCCAATTTTACCCAGAAACTAACCCACCAGAAAGGGCCCACTTGTGGCTCAAAGCACACCATTTTCTGAATAAGCACGTGAATACCCAGTGAGACCTCCATCACCGTGTATACAATGGCTGGGCATAAAACCCAATTTCCTCTTGACCCCCTGCCACCCCTGCCCAGATTCTGCTGCCCCCTCCCCAGCCACCCCACCGAGCATGCCTGCCCTTCCTTCACACTTACAACATCCATGCTAGTGGATCCCCCGCCTCATTAGACCTCTTTTCCCTGTAGGCAGCAGCATAGCACTGAGCAAATTCCTCCTTTTATTTATTTTTTTTTCTCTCGCTGCAAGGACCCCTTCACGCTTTGGTAGTGCAAGAAGCTTGCACAGTTGTTCTCAACTTTGGTGCTGTAACTCGGGAGAGGAATAAACTTCAGCATAATCTGGGGATATCCACCTTTTCCTGTTTGGGTGTTATGTCATTGTCTTGCTTTTCTTTTCCCGAGATGAGGATAGTGAAGGACTCCTTATTCTTCTCTCCCATCTCTGTGTCCCTTACACCCCTCAGCAGAGAGTAGGAAATCTCCCCCCATCTTCTCTCCCAGCTACCGCGCGATGAGATGAGCAATATAACGCGCAAGTGCGGCTCACCCATCTGCTCTTTTCTCTATCGCTAACTAGCTAGCTTCCTTCCTTTCTTTTTTGCCCCGCCCATGCAGTCGCGCGCCATCACTAGCTCTTGGAGGAGTAGGACGAGAATGTAGAGCTGTGTCTCTGTAGGAGTTGCTTCCCCTCGCGGCCGCAGGATAAGGCAGCAGTGCTGGGGCCTTGTGGACTTACTTTAGGTGCCCAGACAGCTATTGTTCGGAGCCCGTCTCTGCTGGAGAAATCTTTCCCTTGTCCCAGATCCGCTCCCTGGAGGCGGAGGCGCGGGGAGGGGGAAGTCGCCACCTCCCGCGGCGGTCGCGGGGGGGGGCAGGTAGGAGGGGGCGAGGCTCAACATGATGGCGGCCGAGGCCGGGACTGAGGAGAGTGGCTCGATTACCTCCGTCGGGATGGTGGGAGCCATTGGCGAAGCTGAGTCGGAACGCTACCCTAGCTTATGCCGAGGCAAGGAGCTGGGGCCACAGGGCCCCTTCCTGTTGGGCTCTGGCGGGGACAGCCCAGGCGTTGGCGGTCCGGCTTTGTGCTCGGCGCTGGGGCTCTTTGTGCTAGGCTCGGGGCCTGCCCCTCTGGTGTCTGGAGGTGGTGGCGCCGTGGAAACAACTGGCCAGGGCCAGGGGCCAGAGGTGTCCGGTGGGGTGCTGCCCCGACCCGAACCCAGCACCGTCGCCGTTCCCCCGCTGCCGCCACAGTCACCTTCCTTGGCGGGGGGGCTGGGGACCGCGGACGAAGGCGACTCGTTGGATGGGCCGGAGTATGAAGAGGAAGAGGTGGCCATCCCACTCAACGCTCCCCCAACGAATCAGTGAGTAGAAGCTCTTCCGTGCCCTCCTGAGCGCTTCCCCTGAGGGGGGGGGGGGGGGCGCCGTGGGGAACGCCGTGTCAGGCTCACTATGTTTTCTCAGTGGCAAGCGTATGTAAAACTCCTGTGGAAGTGTCGCAGGAGTTTTTAATTAGGGTATGTTTAGAGAGAAGAGGTAATTGAAAAAAGAAACTACAAGTCTTCATGAAGATTTTTATTATACTTATATATTTATATATATTTTTTATTATACTTATTCTTCCATCAGGTTAATCGAGACTGCTACAGTGCTAGTTATAGAAAGAATCTTGTATTAGAGGCAGAGCAGTTCTATGTTTAAATTTTGTGAAATAAATAAATAAATCAGATAATGTTATATAGAGCTCGTGTAACTAGTGAGTGAATTATGTAAGGTGGGGTGGGGTGTGTGGAATGGAAACGGGTCCCTGCTCGGGGCAGCAGAAGATTGCTCTCCCAGCCTCCCTCACCTTCCCAGTTGCACTTATACAACAGGTATAAAGATCAGGAACTTGATCCAGGGGGTTGCCTAGGGTCAGTCAGCCTCCGTTAAGAAAAAAAGGAGGGAGATGGTTGTAGGCAATTCCCTTGTGAGGGGAAGAGGAACCAATGTGCTGACCGGACCCTTCCCATATGGAGATCTGCTGCCTCCCTGGGGCCTGGGTTAGAGATGTTACTAGGAAACTCCCTGGTCTGGTAGAGCCCTCTGATTATCACCCACTATTGGTTATACAGGTTGGCAGTGAGGAGTTTGCAGAGAGAAGTCCAAAAGCCATCAAAAGGGACTTCAGGGCACCGGGGTGAGGGGTTGACTTAGTTGCCATCACAGAAACACGGTGGGATGATTTGCATGAGCAGAGTGCTGCAGTGGATGGCTATAAGCCCTTCAGAAGGGACAGGCAGGGAAGGACAGGCGGTGGGGTGGCTCTGTATGTTAGGAAGGGGTTTGATTGTACAGAGCTCAACGACTGTGATAACATTGAGTGCTTATGGGTAAGGATGAGGAGGAAGGCCAACAAGGCAGATATTCTGCTGGGATTCTGTTATAGACCACTCAACCAGGATGAAGAGGTAGATGAAGCATTCTGCAAGTGGCTGGCAGAAGTGTCGCAATCACTACCCCTTGTTCTTGTGGGGGGCCAGGAAGCAGGGCATGGCTTCTTCAGATGACCAACACAGATCAGCCAATGGGCTTGGGGAATTCAGAATTCTCTGTTCAGGCTGTTCTCTTTAGTTGTTGAGTTCCGGTAACACTATCTGGACATTTTAACAAATTATCACACATCCTAGCTCTGTTCCAGTTCTGTCCTTGGTGTGCAGGGGGCATGCAGATAAGGCAGGCAGTAAGGCAATGCTAGCCTCACAATCCTGAGTGAGACTTAATCGTGGTCTGTTCAGTGTGTGCTTTTTCATTTGAGTACAGAAGTAGTATGTTCATGCTGTAGCTTAATGGTAGTTGGGAGGCACAGGATGCTAGGGAATAGTGGGCAGTTCTGTGTGTGTTTTGATCTTTTCTTTGCACTCTCTACCCCATCTGCAAAGCTCACTGCCAGAGTTTGATGGAAGGCTGAAATGGTGTTACGGAAATGCCTACAAAATTAATGAATGAATGATACTTAATTTAGTAGTAAACCAGCGTTATGTGTAATAGTTCAGTTGTTTATGTCATAGAATCATAGAATACTTAGAGTTGGAAGGGACCTTAAAGATCATCTAGTTCCAACCCTCCTGCCATGGGCAGGGACATCCCACTGTATCAGGCTGCCCAAGGCCCCATCCAGCCTGGCCTTGAACACCTCCGGGGATGGGGCATCCACAACCTCCCTTGGCAACCTGTTCCAGTGCCTCACCACTCTCATGGTGAAGAAATTCTTCCTTGTATCAAGCTGAAATCTGCCCCTCTCCAGTTTATATCTGTTCCCCCCTGTCCTGTCACCACAAGCCTTTATGAATAGTCCCTCTCCAGTGTCTCACCACTCTCATGGTGAAGAAATTCTTCCTAATGTCTAATCTAAATCTGCCCCTCTCCAGTTTATACCCGTTATACCCGTTATGATAACGGGTTGGTCAAGCAAGACTTCCCCTTGGTGAAGCCCTGCTGACGACTGGTGTTTTTTTCTCATCCTTCATGCACCTGGAAGTGGTTTCCAGGATTAGTTGCTCTGTCACCTTCTCCAGGGATTCAGATGAGGCTGACTGGCCTGTAGTTCCCTGGATCCTCTTTCTTGAAGCTAGGAGTGATATTTGCTTTCTTCTGGTCTTTAGGCGCATCTCCCAATCACCATGATCATTCAAATATTATTGAGATTGGCCGTATGATGACCTTGGTGCTTGTGGGCACATCCCATCAGGGACCATGACCTTATGAGCAACTGGTTTGCTTAAGTATTCCCTGACCCGATCATCTTCCTCCAGAGGACATCTTCCTTGCTCTGGCCTTTCACCTTGGTCTCTGGGACTTGGGATGCCTGAAGGCTGGTCTTGCCAGTAAAGAGTGAGGCAAAGAAGGCATTCAGTACCTCAGCCTTTTTCCATGTCCTGTGGCTCCAGCTTCCCCCGCCCCATTCAGCAGTGGGCCCATATTTTCCCTAGTCTTCATCTTGCCACATGTATTTATAGAAGCCTTTCTTGTTGCCTTTGGTGGAAATGATCCTTGAATATTAATCAGCTTTTTTGGGCTCCTCTTCCCTTCAAGGTTTTATCCCATGGAACTTTTCCAAGCAAATCCCCGAAGAGTCCAAGACTGCTCTTCTGAAATGTGGTGCTGTGATCTTGCAAATTCCCCCCTGAACTCTGTCATGTCATGGTTACTGCAGCCAAGGCTGCCTTTGACTGTCACGTACCCAATGAGCCTTTTTCATGTTTGTGGGTATGAGGTCCAGCAGAGCACCTCTTGCTCTCCAGGAAATGCAGGATTGCTTATGTCCTGCTGTGTTTTTCCTCCAGCAGATATCAGGGTGATATCTGTGATTCTGTTTCACAGTTAATGTGGTTAGCAGGTAACCTTTTCTCTTCAGTTAACAAGTGTCTTTTACTGTTATTGAATTGGAGAGGGAAGATGAAGAGAAACTTTTTTTTTTTTTCCAAGTTGCTGGGTATTTTGTTGATTTGGCTAGATCTTATAATTTATGTACTTGGAGAATAGAATTGTATATAAATATAGTTTTGCTTCTGTCTGAATAAATGGTGTCAGAAATGTTGTTTTAAAGGAATGGTTAGAATTTATTTTAAAAGAATGGAACAAAATTCTATTTGAAACTTATGTTGGAAGTGAATTGGAAGTGAAGCAGTAAGTAGACTGAACATAAGTACATATATAAATGGAAGCTTCAGATTCAGAAAAACAGAAGAGGAACAACGTTTGATGCTGGAAAAAGTTTGAAGAGGAATTTTCCATGGTGTTTTTTTTAGTCAATATTTCTAATTACCACCACTCAAAGGTTACTTAATTTAAACGATGAATAGAGACTCTTAAACTGCTACAAATCATTGGGGTGGGTTATTGTTGGTTCTGTGACTTTTTTATTATTTTTTAAAGGAAGTTGGAATAACATTGAGATACAAACACATACATCCCTCCTTAACTAATGAATATCTCATAAGCAATTAATGATAAACATCACAACAAAAATATTTGAAGACTGTAAAGAAGATGCAGATTTTAAAAAAATAACCAGCTGTGCTATAACTAAATAAAATTAAACACAAAAAAAAGTAATTAATAGCAACCTGGGCAAATGACATACTACATTAGCAGAGGCAACCAGTAGAGGTTTCTACATTTAGTCTAGTATCTATGCTAAAAAATAAGAAATAACTGTAAATAATGTATTCAATTTAAATTCCTGCTAATAAATAGAAAAATGCTTAAAATCCACATTTCAGTAGTTTAACACAAAAGAAAACTGTTATAAAATTTCTCATTTTACTCACTAATTTCTGTAGTTGTGGGGTGTGTGTGTTTGGTTTGAGTAGGATTTTTTTTTGCAGTGGGGTGAGGGTGCAAATTTTAGTACTCAGATTTGTGAACGCACTTGTCATACCAAAAAGTAGAAAACACCATGTCTGTTCATATTGCTATGAAATAAATGTCAACATACAAAGCCAGTTAGAAATAACTGATTTAGGTAAGACAGTTAACAGTTTTTAAAAGATTTGTATTACACAAGTACTAGGAAAAAAAGTATATAAGTTGAAATAACTTTTGACCAGACAATCCAAAGAAACAATCCGTATGTAAATTGATGGCATCAAGAGGGCCTGAATTTTTCCAGCCACACAGAAGTTGGACAGCAGTCCTAAGTAATAACACTTCTTTAAAAATGTTATGAACTATCTGGAAAAGCAACTTGGAGAAGTGAGAAAAAATTGTCAGACAGATTGAACTATTCCTTTAGTCATAATTAGTTAAAGGTCTGATTCTTGCAATGATTGGGTTCTTTCTTATAAGCCCCCTTTAAGTACTGAAAAGCCGCAATAAGGTCTCCTTGGAGTCTTCTCTTCTCCAAGCTGAACAACTCCAACCCTCTCAGCCGCTGCTCATATGGGAGGTGTTCTGAGCCTTGGATCATTTTAGTAGCCTCCTCTGGACCTGCTCTACCAGGTCCATATCTTTCTTGTGCTGAGGGCTCCAGAGCTGAACGCAGGACTCCAGGTGAGGTCTCACCAGAGCAGAGTTGAGGGGCAGAATCCCCTCCCTTACCCTGCTGGCCATGATTCTTTTGATGCAGCCCAGGATACGGTTGGCCTTCTGGGCTGTGAGCGCACATTCCTGGCTCATGTCAAGCTTCTCATTGACCAGCACCCTCAAGTCCTTTTGTGCAGGGTTGTTCTCAATCACATCATCCCCCAGCCTGTATTGAAAACGCGGATTGCCCTGACCCAGGTGTAGGACCTTGACTTGGCCTTGTTGAATCTCATGAGGTTCTCAGAGGCCCACTTCTCCAGCTGGTGCAGGTTCCTCTGGATGACATCCCATCCTTCCAGTGTGGCAACTGTACCACTCAGCTTTGTGTCATCTGCAAACTTGCTGAGGGTGCACTCAATCTCGCTGTCAATATCATTGACGAAGGTATGAAACAGCACTGGTCCCAGTACGGACCCCTGAGGGACACCATTCGTCACAGATCTCTGTCTGGACTTAAAGCCATTGACCGCTACTCTCTGAATATGACCATCCAACCAGTTTCTTATCCACCATACCGTCGACCTATCAAATCCATATCTCTCCAATGTAGAGAGAAGGATGTTAGCCTCTGGACCGGACAGGCGCACACTCTCCTGGGTTGAAAACTGGTTGTATGGCCGGGCCCAGAGAGTGGTGGTAAATGGAGTTAATTCCAGCTGAAGGCCAGTTACAAGTGGGGTTCCCCAGGGCTCGGTACTGGGTCCAGCCCTGTTTAATGTCTTTATCAATGACCTGGGTGAAGGCATTGAGTGCACCCTTAGCAAGTTTGCAAATGACACTAAGCTGGGTGGCAGCGTGGATCTGCTGGAGGGCAGGGAGGCTCTGCAAAGGGACCTGAACAGGCTGGACCGCTGGGCTGAGGCCAATGGCATGAGGTTTAACAAGGCCAAATGCCGGGTCCTGCACTTGGGGCACAACAACCCTATGCAGTGCTACAGACTGGGGGAAGAATGGCTGGAGAGCTGCACGGAAGAGAAGGACCTGGGGGTGCTGGTTGACAGCCGACTGAACATGAGCCAGCAGTGTGCCCAGGTGGCCAAGAAGGCCAATGGCATCTTGGCTTGGATCAGAAACGGTGTGACCAGCAGGTCCAGGGGGGTGATTCTCCCTCTGTACTCAGCACTGGTGAGACCGCACCTTGAATTCTGTGTTCAGTTCTGGGCCCCTCACCACAAGAAGGATGTTGAGGCTCTGTTCGGTGTCCAGAGAAGAGCAACGAAGCTGGTGAATGGGCTGGAGAACAAGTCTTACGAGGAGCGGCTGAGAGAGCTGGGGTTGTTTAGCCTGGAGAAGAGGAGGCTGAGGGGAGACCTTATTGCTCTCTACAACTACCTGAAAGGATGTTGCGGAGAGGAGGGAGCTGGGCTTTTCTCCCAAGTGACAGGGGACAGGACAAGGGGGAATGGCCTGAAGCTCCGCCAGGGGAGGTTCAGGCTGGATATCAGAAAAAAATTCTTGATGGCAAGAGTCATCGGACACTGGAACAGTCTGCCCAGGGAGGGGATTGAGACACCTTCCCTGGAGGTGTTTAAGGGACGGGTGGATGAGGTGCTGAGGGGCATGGTTTAGGGAGTGTTAGGAATGGTTTGGCTCGATGATCCAGTGGGTCCCTTCCAACCTAGTGATTCTATGATTTTATGTTGTGGGGGACTGTGTCAAAGGCTTTACAGAAGTCCAGATAGATCACATCTGTTGGTTTTTCTGTGTCCACTGCTGTGGTCTCTCCATCATAGAGAGCCACTATGTTTGTCTCTTGTTTGGTCTTGTTTTATTTTGTTGGCAACATTATATATATATGGTGCAATTTAAGAGGAATCATAAAAGGAATTAATTCCTTTTCCATACATGAGTCTGTTAGTAGAATAGATAACATTAGAGACTTAGTAAGATACATGCTTGACTATTTGCTTAGTCCAGAAGATGCTACAGAAATGTAACAAATAGCCACTGTTGTAATCATGTTATATTTATAGAATCATAGAACGTTTAGGTTGGAAAAGACCTTTAAGATCATTGAGTCCAACCATAAAACTGACACTGCCAAGTCCACCACTAAAACCATGTCCCTAAGCAAACACATCTGCCCGTCTTTTAAATACCTCCATGGATGGGGACTCAACCACTTCTCCGGGCAGCCTGTGCCCGTGCCTGACAATCCATTTGGTAAAGTAGTATTTCCTCATGTCCAGTCTAAACCTCTCCTGGTGTAACTTGAGGTTGTTTCTTCTCGTCCTATCACTTGTTACTTGGGAGAAGAGATGAATGCCCACCTTGCTACAGCCTCCTTTCAGGGAGTTGTAAAGGGCAATAAGGTCTCCCGTCAGCCTCCTCTTCTCCAGGCTAAGCAGCCCCAGTTCCCTCAGCCGCTCCTTGTAAGACTTGTTCTCCAGCCCCTTCCCTAGCTCTGTTGCCCTCCTCTGCTCCAGCCCCTCAAGATCCTTCTTGTACTCAAGGGCCCAACACTGAACACAGGATTCGAGGAGGGGCCTCACCAGGGCCAAGTACATGGGGACGATCACTTCCCTGCTCCTGCTGGCCACACCATTTCTGCTACAAGCCAGGATGCTGTTTGTCTTCTTGGCCACCTTGGCACACAGCTGGCTCATATTCATCCAGCTGTCAAACAGCACCTCCAGGGTCCTTTTCCCCCGGGCAGCTTTCCAGCCACTCTTCCCCAAGCCTGTAGCACTGCACGGGGTTGTTGTGACCCAAGTGCAGGACCCAGCACCTAGCCTTGTTGCATCTCGTACAATTGGCCTCGGCCCATCGATCCAGCCTGTCCAGGTCCCTCTGCAGAGCCTTTCTACCTTCAAACAGATCAACACTCCCACACCACTGGGTGTCTTCTGCAAACTTACTGAGGGAGCACTCAACCCTCTCATCCAGATCATTGATAAAGACATTAAACAGAACTGGCCCCAACACTGAGCCCTGGGGACACCGCTTGTGACCAGCCACCAACTGGATTTGCCTCCATTCACCACAGCTCTCTGGACCTGGCCATCCAGCCAGTTTTTTACCCAGCAGAGTGCGCCTGTCCAGGCCATGAGCAGTCAGTTTCTCCAGGAGAATGCCGTGGGCAACAGTGTCAAAGGCTCTACTAAAGTCAAAGCAGACAACATCCACAGCCTTTCCCTCATCCACTAGGCAGGCCACCTGGCCACAGAAGGAGAACAGGCTGGTCAAGCAGGACCTGCCTTTCCTAAACCCATGCTGACTGAGCCTGGTCCCCTGCTTGTCCTGTACATGCCATTTGATGGCTCTCAAGGTGCTCTGCTCCATAACCTTCCCTGGCACCAAGGCCAGGCTGACAGGACTGTAGTTCCCCGTATCCTCTTTCTGACCCTTCTTGTAGACGGGCATCACATTTGCTGACCTCCAGTCAACTATGACCTCCCCGGTTAGCCAGGACTGCTGACAAATGATGGAAAGTGGATTGGTGAGCGCTTCCACCAGTTCCTTCTGCATTTTCAGGTGGATCCTATCCGACCTCATAGACTTGTGTGTGTCTAGGGGGTGTAGCAGTTTGTTAACCAACTCCTCTTGGATTATGGGGGCTCCATCCTCCTCCCTGTCCGTGTCTTCCAGATCATGGTGCTGGGTACCCAGAGAACAACTGGTCTTACTGTCAAAGACTGAGGTGAAGAAGGCATTAAGTACCTCAGCCTTTTCCTCTTCCTCCAGTCAACTATGACCTCCCTGGTTAGCCAGGTCTGCTGATAAATGATGGAAAGTGGATTCGCGAGCACTTCCGCCAAAGGAGGAATTCTTATGATATACCTCCACAAACTGAAGTCTTAAAATATATGTCATTGATCAGTGAAGATAAAAATATGCAATAAAATACAAGAATTTGAGAGAAACTATTAGTCAACTAATCCTATTTCTCTTAAAGGAAAAGCTTAACATCTAATATCATGTTACCTCTCTCACCAGTTTCCAGAAGGCGTTGTTTTAAAGATATTTCAAAACAAATTACAGTACAAAAGGTTAAACGTGTCTGACTCTACTTAGTTTTCTACTTAGCATTTGACTTCTTTACAAAGCTTATGAACAATTCAAAAACAAAAGGAAAAAACCACATTGAACTGTTGAGAAACTCAGATGAGTGTATTGGTTTCTTATACTTTTATTTTATTTTTCTTTAACAGGTCAATATTCTGATAGACTCCTTTAAAAATCTCTCTTCTCAGTTCAGTTGTTGAAACTATATTATTTCTCCCAAACAGGAACATAAAATGTATACTAAGATTCATCTTCAAAGATGAAATTCAAAGTTTTTAAGCATATAGTACTGCAAGGGAAGCCAGAAAATAATATAAATTTAAGGATCTAGACTAGATCTCTTGGGATATTTTCTACCAGATTCCTTATAAAATCCATGGTCTGTTATTCAGAGATTAGGCTTCTAGATGAAATTTAATGTTTCATGTTTTATTATTAAATCAAACTCAAATGAAACACATAGGACTAATAAATACAGTTTTCTGTAATAACAGAAATTTCTGAAGGACAAGATGACAAGATAAAGATTTCCCTTCCCAGTATTTTATATCACTCAACAACTTCCCCAAAACATACTACTTCAGCCAAAAAGAATTTAGTTTTGATGGACTCGTACACTGTCTGTCAATCATATGCTGCATGAGCACATGCCCACATCCAAGTTGGAGAGGGGAGGGATTTGGAGAACTTTCAACTAAAATACTGATATTTAAGTGAAACAGAAATACATAAGGAATGTTTAATCAAAAAAAATATCACTTTTAGGAAACAAAATATCAGTAACATTGTTGAGCAATGGAAATTTCACCCGTTTTTTGGAAGGCTGCAATTGGCAAAGAATAAGCTTTGGTGAAAATGACACTTCCAGTCTGTGGGACCCAGTGGACATGTACCTATATTTAGCTGAAATAACTTTAAGACTGCCATCCTGGAGGCTGAAAAATGTTTTGTGTACCATCTGCCCTTCTAATAACAAAAAAATATATACTCTGTAGTCAACAAATAAAACCAAAAAACATATCTGTTCTATGAAGAACAGTATGAGCAAACAAATTAGTTTCCTTTGAATAGTTATTTCTTCACATATTTAATGGATCCAAGAAGGAAAGATTC
Source organism: Cuculus canorus (assembly GCF_017976375.1). Lineage (NCBI taxonomy): Eukaryota > Metazoa > Chordata > Aves > Cuculiformes > Cuculidae > Cuculus > Cuculus canorus. Next base: position 21,898,594 of record NC_071440.1, read on the forward strand.
TTTAAGATTTGAAAAGTATAAGGATCCCTTTCTTGGAAAGTAGTCTTTAATGGTTTCCTGTTTTCCGAGATGCCAGAAACAATTTTACAGTGGACATTTTGTGAAGATGAACATTATACTGCAGCACACCACTTGCTGACTAACATTCAAGCACTTCCCAGAACATAACTCATTTACACTAAATGAGAATAAATTAATGTATATAATTTGCAAATGGTAAAATAATCCTAGTTACAATTTCAGATAAAGGGCTATTTCTTTTTATTATTTTTTATTCAAAGAATCATAGAACTGGTCTTACTGTCAAAGACTGAGGTGAAGAAGGCATTAAGTACCTCAGCCTTCTCCTCTTCCTTTGTCACGTAAGTTTCTCCCCTCATCCAATAAAGGCTGGAGATTCCCCTTAGCCCTCCTTTTGCTGCTGACATATTTATAGAAACGTTTGTTATTGTCCTTTACCTCAGTAGCCAGATTCAGTTCTAGTGGGGCTTTGACCCTTCTAACTTTCTCCCTGCATAACTTCACAACATCTTTGTAGTCCTCCTGAGTGTGCTGCCCCTTCTTCCAAAGGCCACTCTCCTTTTTTTCCTGAGTTACAGGCGCAGCTCTCTGTTCCACCAGTCTGGTCTTCTTCTCCGCCAGCGTGTCTTCCCACACATAGGGACAGCCTGCTCTTGTGCCTCTAATACCTTCTCCTTGCAGAATGTCCAGCCTTCCTGGACTCCTTTGCCCTTTAGGGGTGCTTCCCTGGGGACTCTCTCAGCCAGCGTCCAAACAGGCCAAAGTCTGCCCTCCAGAAGTCCAAGGTGGCAGTTCTGCTGACCTCCTTCCTCACTTCTCCAAGAATCAAAAACTATAATTTCATGGCCGCTAAGCCCAAGGTAGCCTCCAACCATCACATCACCCACAAGTCCTCCTCTGTTCTTGAACAGCAGGTCTAGCGGGGCACCTTCCCTAGTTGGTTCACTCACCAGTTGTGTGAGGAAGTTGTCTTCCACACACTCCAGGAACCTCCTAGACTCTTTCCTCTCTGCTGTGTTGGATTTCCAGCAGACGTCTGGTAAGTTGAAGTCCCCCACAAGAACAAGGGCCAGTGATTGAGCTACTTCTGCCAGCTGCTTGCAGAATGCTTCATCTACCTCTTCATCCTGTTTGGGTGGTTCGTAACAGACTTCCACCATGATACCTGCCTTGTTGGCCTTCCCCCTCATCCTTACCCATAAACACTCGACCCTATTGTCACCATCATCAAGCACTAGACAGTCAAACCCCTCCCTAACATACAGAGCCACCCCGCCGCCTCTCCTTCCCTGCCCGTCCCGCCTGAAGAGCTTGTAGCCATCCATTGCAGCACTCCAGTTGTGTGAATTATCCGACCATGCTTCTGTGATGGCGACTACATCATAGTTTTCCAGCTGCACAAAGGCTTCCAGCTCCTCCTGTTTGTTGCCCATGCCACACACATTGGTGTAGAGGCCCTTCAGCTGGGCTGTTGACCGTGTCACCTTCTTAGAGGAACACCCCTTAATTCCTTTGAGATGTTTCACTGGTGGTTTCCCCCTGCTCATCCCTGTACAACTTCAAGTGCGCTCTGGTGAACCCAGCACATCTTGGAGATACAGGCTGCAGGCCCTCGCTAGCACCCTGTCCCTCTAACCTTGGTGTGTCCTCCCGCAGCTTGTCACAGGCAAGCCGGATATTATCCCCCTCTCCCTTCAGGTCTAGTTTAAAGCCCTGTCAATGAGCCCCGCAAGCTCCTGAGCAAAGACCCTCCTCTCCCCCTTAGAGAAAGGTGAACCCCATCAGATGCCAGCAGGCCTGGTGCTGCATAGGCCACCTCATTATCAGAGAACCCAAAATTGTGGCGATGACACCAGCTATAGAGCCATGCATTAATAGTTAAAAATGATTAATAATAATAATAATAAATAATAATAGTTAATAATGCATTAATAATTGTGTTAATTCAAATCTAGAAACAATGTTTTATTTATACCCATACATACACACACAGTTAATAGAATTGTGAAGTTGCAAGTCATTCAAAACAAGCATTATGAGTCAGATAGTTTACATCCCAATTGTTCTTTTATACACACAATTCTTTTCTTAGATCTACATGCAGTTCTTTTACATCACACTATTGGATTCAGTGTGTATATGGATCATACTCCATAGGTAACTCCCATCCTGTTCCTGTTGTAGATGTGAAGCATTGGACATTTATCAATTTAGTCATTGTTTCTATCTTGGATTTTAATGTATAAAGCTCTAAATTTCAGAGTTTTCTCATTAGAGCAGCATTTCTTCACTGATGAGATGTACTTCACTTGTGAGGCATTCTAGCATCAGAGATTAGGTGAGAGTGGAGCACAAAAGCTTGGTTAGTTTGGGCTGTAATCCAGAGCTGTGCTGCTGACTGGGAGGTGGAAACAAAATTGATATGAAGTAGGGTTCAGCACTAGTAGAAGTGGGGACTCTATATTTCAGTTTCTTGGAACACCACTGTTGCTTCCAGTGAGCAAACCTGATTGAGTGATTGGAATAATAATAGGATGAGGAGAAAGTCCAAGAAGGCTGGAGGTAGGAGAATATGAAGTGCAAGGAGAAAGTCAAGGAAACATTTGTACTTTTAATGAAATTAATGAAAATAATGGCAGACAAGACAAATAACAATTTATAAATTCTTAACTACAGCCAAACAAAAGATGGTGATTTGCACAACAGTATTGTTTCCATAGGAGCATTACTCCTAGTTTAAACAGAAAAAGGCATATCTTTGACCTGAGGGCAAAAGAATGAAGCATGTAAAAATGAGATACTTCTTGCTAAGAACTTCAATGGGTTCCAGAATTAATTTCCGAAGTTGAGCTTTCCATAAGAAAATGCTGCTTCAAGAGCCTATTTCGCTATTCACCTATTTGTTAGTGGCTTTTTTTTTTTTTTTTTTTTTTTTTTTGCAAAAGACAATCAATGTTCTTTTTAGTAAATATGTATATTGGGTAGGATTGGAAGAAATCTTTTGAGTGGCAAAGTTTGATGTTATGTAGTCACATCTTTGTCTATTTTGAAGCTTATTACACTGTTTGTCCTTATAGTACTTGAAACTTTTAGAACCTTGCTTTAACAAGGTTATTAAAATGTATTGCCTTTTGAATGTATGCTTGTTTCACCTTCTGTCCTTGTTTACTCTTTTTATTTTGATTTATTGAGGTTTTTAGTGCATATGTTTTATGTAAGCCCATAGTTTGTGTGTGCTCTGAAAGTATTTTAATGACTGGTATTGGTAACATATACAACTCCCACAGTTAATGGCTTGGCACAGTTGGTATACTGAGGGATGTCTATGAGAATGACTCTCCATTTTAATTACATGGTTCCTAATCTTGAAGTGCAGCATTGTTCTGTTTTTCTATATACTGTTTCAAAGGGATTTTCAAACAGGTAACTGAGAAAAGCAGACATTCTTTATTAGGCTTATATTTGCTTTGTACTTCCACTTAGAAAAATGTATAGGAATCAAAAAAGGATTAAAAAACACTTTCCTAGAAAAGTGTGAAACACTCTTAATTTCACGTATGCTGGATAAAGGACAATTTCTTGGCTTTTTTGGTTCCCTCCTCTCTACTTTTTTAGCTTCAGGTTCATTTGAACTCTTTTGTTTCATTATCTTACACATGCATCCATCCACTGTAGAAGTTGAAAGGTTTGCAGAGCTTTTTCTGTCAGGAAGTTTTGTAAAGTGGAGAACCACAAAGACCCAGTCAAAAATTGCTAACTAAAAATACAGATGAATTTAATAAAGCATGAGTGAAAATTATCTTAATTTAATCTTTATGAATAATGCACATACATGAAATAATGCAGCCTTGCATGATATCTGCATAAATCTAACAAAGATGGGACAAGGTTTTAAAAGTCATAGTTTGAATAAAAAAATGATGATGCTAAGAATGCAGTTAACATTTTAGGCTGAGAGAAACTAGACAGGCTAATATGAAGCTTCAACGCTAAAATATGCACATCAACACTTCAGCTATTTATTATCAGGGATGGAAAGCATAATAAAAAATAAATATATGAGAATACAGGATATCTTGGTTGTTTTCTCCTGTCTTCATGAAACTGTTCTTGAGATTTCTGTATGCCACTTGAAACTGAGAATTTTTCCTGGTTCAAGGTAATTGTATCTCTACTCCTAATGGGAATAGAAATAGGTTTACATGGGTAAACCGACGGATGTGATCTATCTGGACTTCTGTAAAGCCTTTGACACGGTCCCCCACAACATCCTTCTCTCTAAATTGGAGAGATATGGATTTGATGGGTGGACGGTACGGTGGATAAGAAACTGGTTGGACAGTCATATTCAGAGAGTAGCGGTCAATGGCTCAAAGTCCAGATGGAGATCTGTGACAAGTGGTGTCCCTCAGGGGTCCGTACTGGGACCAGTGCTGTTCATTATCTTTATCAATGATATTGACAGCGAGATTGAGTGCACCCTCAGCAAGTTTGCGGATGACACCAAGCTGAGTGGTGCAGTTGCCACACCGGAAGGATGGGATGTCATCCAGAGGGACCTGGACACACTGAAGAAGTGGGGCTGTGAGAACCTCATGAGGTTCAACGAGGCCAAGTGTAAGGTCCTGCATCTGAGTTGGGGCAATCCCCGTTTTCAGTACAGGCTGGGGGATGATGTCATTGAGAGCAGCCCTGCAGAGAAGGACTTGGGTGTGCTGGGGATGAGAAGCTCAACATGAGCCAGCAATATGCACTGGCAGCCCAAAAGGCCAACCGTATCCTGGGCTGCATCAAAAGCAGCGTGGCCAGCAGGGCGAGGGAAGTGATTCTGCCCCTCTCTTCCTCTCTTGTGACACCTCATCTGGAATACTGTGTCCAGTTCTGGAATCCTCAACATAAGAAGCATATGGAGCTGTTGGAACGGGTCCAGAGGAAGCTACAAAGATGATCAGAGGGCTGGAGCACCTTCCCTATGAGGACAGGCTGAGAGAGTTGGGGTTGTTGAGCCTGGAGAAGAGAAGGCTCAGAGGAGATCTTATAGCGACCTTCTAGTACCTGAAGGGGTTCTATGATTCTATGAAATAAGAAGTGACTAGAAAGTATAGGGATCTTGTCCTTGGCAGTGGCGAAAGATATAAATAGTAGTGGTGCGTTACTGTTTGAAATGAGTGAATTTGATAAGAGTTATAGCCAGAAGGGCAGCTTTCTTTTTATAAATAGCTAGGCAAGTGTTTTTTCTACTTTGATATCCTCCTATTGAAACTTTAATTCTTTTCATGAGACTAATATTATAGTACATCTTAGGTAAGACAATGTTTTGCATCTCTTCAGGAAAAAATTATATTTGGTGTAAAGTTGAGAGATGTTAAGCATTGCTTCTAACTGAATGCATTAAGCATTTGTCAGTTAGAACAGCATCAAATTTAAGTTATTGATCCTGACCTATAAAATTCTAAATGGTACAGAGCCTTCTAAGAGAGTGTCCTGGGTCTGGCTGGGCTGGAGTTAACTTTCTTCATAGCAGCCCCTGTGGTGCTTTGGTTTGGATTTGTGACTAAAACAGTGTTGATAACACACTTGTATTTTGCCTGTTGCTGAACAATGCTTGCATGGTGCCAAGAAGGCTTTCTTCATTTCTCACTCTGTTCTCCCTGTTCTCCGGGGAGTGGACTATGGGTGGGCAAGAGGCTGGGAGGGGACACAGCTGGGACAGCTGACCCCAACTAACCAAAGTGATATTCCATGCCATATCAAGTCATACTCAGCAATAGAAAAAAAAAAAAAAAAAAAAAAAAAAGAGAGGTGAGTGTGTCTTCCAAGGTAGCCATTGCACAGAGACTGGCTGGGTGTTGGTATGCTTGTGGGAGGTAGTGAGTGATTTGCATTGCTTCTGTTGTTTTGTTTTCTGTTCCCCCTAGTCCCCTTCTTTCATTCTTCCTTCACTTATTAAACTTGTATCTCAGTCCATGCATTTTCTTGCTTTTTCTCTTTCTATTCCCTACTCTGTTCTACTGGGGGTTAGGGAGAGTGAGCAAGCAGCTGTGCGGTTGGTTAGATGCTGGCTTGAGTCCAACCAATCACAGACATGATTGTTCTAACATTGCCTCAAGTGCTATAGAGTTGTACAGTCAAAACAACTCTTTCACTAGTTTAACTTGTTTTAATCAGGATGAGCAAAAGCGAAGAAGAGCGCTATACTAACAAGACTGCAGCTTTGCCAATGTAAATATCTATACTGGTACTACTTCTGCTGGTATATGTGATCTGCATCTGTATATTCTATTTGACTTCTGTCATTCTAAAAGAAGTTCTCAAAGACAACTTTCACTTCCTTTTCATAGAAAAAATATTCTGGCAAGATTTTTATCAACAGCTAAGCTGTTCTCTTTTTTTTCTGTTTTCATTTTTTCTTGTGTAGGTTAAGCCAAAAGACCACTTTCATATCTCTTCCAAAATGCGTTTTTTTGCAACTCTTGCAAGACATGCATGAACTAGTAGAATCAGTAGATGAATGGTCAGAAATAGTTGATAATTTAAATAGTATGAAACAGTAGCTGTATAAAGGTTTTCCTTTTTAGAGGTCTTGAGAACAACATTTGGCAACACTTGGCTTTTCTTCAATTACTCCCTCCACTGCTACCTGCCCCCCCCATTTGATTGTTAGAGGAGAAAGGTCTGACAAGAGTTTTGTAAATAAAAGAAAATTGAGGTAAAGAATGTTTGAATGATGAGTCTAACTTTTGCCTTAAACTGAAGTGTTCTTTTGTCATATTTTTGCAGTCTGTGAGTTGTTGTGCATCTGTATTTGCTTTTAATAGGCAGCATGTTGGGTTTGGGGAAACCTTTTTTTGGCTGAAATATTGTCTGGTGACTGCTGTCATTTTGCTTAGGTGCAGACTTTGATACTGTGATCTGTGTTTGTCACTTGAGAAACAGGTTATTGCTTGAATTGAAGCCTGAGTAGGCTTAAAATACAACAGCCTGAGTCAGATCATTTACCTCTGGTTCTGTTCATTTACTGAAAATGAGCAAATTGGGAAGGAAAGAAAAGGCTGGATATACAGAGCCTTTGTCCCTTTTAGATAGTTCAGAGTACTTTACTCCAGTTTGAGTTATTTGGGTAAATTGATTATCTGAACCTGTGAAGCTTTAAAAACTCTGTGTATTGGAAATAAGTCATTTGAGAGAGGTTGCACATGTAAATATCTGATAACTTTATTTGAAACAAAGGTTTGGAATTGCATCAGTTTTAACTGAGAACTTTCATTAGTTTCACAGGTCTGTTCTGTGAAAATAAACAAAAGCCTTAAATTTTAAGGACACACATTGTTACATTGTTTTTTTAGGTGGTATCATGGAAAACTGGACAGAGCAATTGCGGAAGAACGTCTTCGGCAAGCAGGAAAACCTGGAAGTTACCTTATTCGAGAGAGTGATCGGAGACCAGGTTCATTTGTGCTTTCATTCCTTAGTAAAGCAAATGTCAATCATTTTAGGTGAGAATTAAATATTTTCTTTTAAAACACTGTAACCTGTTTATTTTTGTGGTTTTAGAACTTAGTACAGTATAGAAAACAATTGTATTATAAATTGAATATTTTTTACTTTTCTTTTTATCCATGTATGGTATAGCTCTTTACTAGGGTTTAATTGTTTTAAACCATGCTACTTAAAAATTCCTTTACAGGCTAAAGAATGAAAATATGAGGAAACCAATGTCATCAGAATAGAGAAACTTGTCTAAAGCTGTTGTGACTAAGTTTACAGTAACATGCAGTCTTGTTGTTAGTAATCTGAGGAGATTGTTCTGGGTCTGTTCCTCAGTCATTGCAGCTCACAGGACATACTTGAATGTCAAAGTCATAACAAAACTGAGCGCTTCCTTTATAAGAAAGAAATAGCAAGGAGAAAAAAAGAGGTTATGTATTTAATAATATGAGGATTTGCTGGAATATTTATGCAGACCGCAATAATTATCCAGTCAATTAATACATGGCTCCATGGCTGGTGTCACCGCAATAACTTTGGGTTTTTTGATAATGGGATGGACTACATGGCACCAGGATTACAGGCTTCAGATGGGAGCCACCTTTCTCAGAGGGGGAGGAGGGTCTTTGCCCAGGAGCTTGTGGGGCTTGTAGACAGGGCTTTAAACTAGATGTGAAGGGGGAGGGGGATAACATCAAGCTAGCTTGAAACAAGTGGTGGAAGGACAGGTGTCAGGGGTCAGGTTTTAGGGAGGATACTTCTCCAAAACACCTTATAGGTAATAAAGGATCCACTGGGAAGGTGATGCAACCAGCAGCACAGCTGAAGTGCCTTTACACAAACGCATGAAGCTTGGGTAACAAGCAGGAGGAGCTGGAAGCTACCATGCTACTAGAAAGCTATGATCTAGTTGCCATCACAGAAATGTGGTGGGATGAATCCCACAACTAGAATCATAGAATCATACAATAGTTAGGGTTGGAAGGGACCTTAAAGATCATCTAGTTCCAACCCCCCTGCCATGGGCAGGAACATCCCACTAAAGCAGGCTGCGTAAGGCCCCATCCAACCTGGCCCTGAACACCTCCAGGAATGGGGCAGCCACAACCTCCCTGGGCAACCTGGGCCAGTGTCTCCCCACTCTCATAGTGAAGAAATTCTTCCTAATGTCTAGTCTAAATCTGCCCCTCTCCAGTTTATATCCATTCACCCTGGTCCTATCCCCACAAGACTTTATGAATAGCTCCTCTCCAGCTTTACTGTAAGCCCCCTTCAGGTACTGGAAGGTCACTGAAGCTCTCCTCTGAGCCTCCTCTTTTCCAGGCTGAACAAGCCCAACTCTCTCAGCCTGAAAAGAATTAAAGTTTCAATAGGAGGATATCAAAGTAGAAAAAACACTTGCCTAGCTATTTATAAAAAGAAAGCTGCCCTTCTGGCTATAACTCTTATCAAATTCACTCATTTCAAACAGTAACGCACCACTACTATTTATATCTTTCGCCACTGCCAAGGACAAGATCCCTATACTTTCTAGTCACTTCTTATTTCATAGAATCATAGAACCCCTTCAGGTACTAGAAGGTCGCTATAAGATCTCCTCTGAGCCTTCTCTTCTCCAGGCTCAACAACCCCAACTCTCTCAGCCTGTCCTCATAGGGAAGGTGCTCCAGCCCTCTGATCATCTTTGTAGCTTCCTCTGGACCCGTTCCAACAGCTCCATATGCTTCTTATGTTGAGGATTCCAGAACTGGACACAGTATTCCAGATGAGGTGTCACAAGAGAGGAAGAGAGGGGCAGAATCACTTCCCTCGCCCTGCTGGCCACGCTGCTTTTGATGCAGCCCAGGATACGGTTGGCCTTTTGGGCTGCCAGTGCATATTGCTGGCTCATGTTGAGCTTCTCATCCCCAGCACACCCAAGTCCTTCTCTGCAGGGCTGCTCTCAATGACATCATCCCCCAGCCTGTACTGAAAACGGGGATTGCCCCAACTCAGATGCAGGACCTTACACTTGGCCTCGTTGAACCTCATGAGGTTCTCACAGCCCCACTTCTTCAGTGTGTCCAGGTCCCTCTGGATGACATCCCATCCTTCCGGTGTGGCAACTGCACCACTCAGCTTGGTGTCATCCGCAAACTTGCTGAGGGTGCACTCAATCTCGCTGTCAATATCATTGATAAAGATAATGAACAGCACTGGTCCCAGTACGGACCCCTGAGGGACACCACTTGTCACAGATCTCCATCTGGACTTTGAGCCATTGACCGCTACTCTCTGAATATGACTGTCCAACCAGTTTCTTATCCACCGTACCGTCCACCCATCAAATCCATATCTCTCCAATTTAGAGAGAAGGATGTTGTGGGGGACCGTGTCAAAGGCTTTACAGAAGTCCAGATAGATCACATCCGTCGGTTTACCCATGTAAACCTATTTCTATTCCCATTAGGAGTAGAGATACAATTACCTTGAACCAGGAAAAATTCTCAGTTTCAAGTGGCATACAGAAATCTCAAGAACAGTTTCATGAAGACAGGAGAAAACAACCAAGATATCCTGTATTCTCATATATTTATTTTTTATTATGCTTTCCATCCCTGATAATAAATAGCTGAAGTGTTGATGTGCATATTTTAGCGTTGAAGCTTCATATTAGCCTGTCTAGTTTCTCTCAGCCTAAAATGTTAACTGCATTCTTAGCATCATCATTTTTTTATTCAAACTATGACTTTTAAAACCTTGTCCCATCTTTGTTAGATTTATGCAGATATCATGCAAGGCTGCATTATTTCATGTATGTGCATTATTCATAAAGATTAAATTAAGATAATTTTCACTCATGCTTTATTAAATTCATCTGTATTTTTAGTTAGCAATTTTTGACTGGGTCTTTGTGGTTCTCCACTTTACAAAACTTCCTGACAGAAAAAGCTCTGCAAACCTTTCAACTTCTACAGTGGATGGATGCATGTGTAAGATAATGAAACAAAAGAGTTCAAATGAACCTGAAGCTAAAAAAGTAGAGAGGAGGGAACCAAAAAAGCCAAGAAATTGTCCTTTATCCAGCATACGTGAAATTAAGAGTGTTTCACACTTTTCTAGGAAAGTGTTTTTTAATCCTTTTTTGATTCCTATACATTTTTCTAAGTGGAAGTACAAAGCAAATATAAGCCTAATAAAGAATGTCTGCTTTTCTCAGTTACCTGTTTGAAAATCCCTTTGAAACAGTATATAGAAAAACAGAACAATGCTGCACTTCAAGATTAGGAACCATGTAATTAAAATGGAGAGTCATTCTCATAGACATCCCTCAGTATACCAACTGTGCCAAGCCATTAACTGTGGGAGTTGTATATGTTACCAATACCAGTCATTAAAATACTTTCAGAGCACACACAAACTATGGGCTTACATAAAACATATGCACTAAAAACCTCAATAAATCAAAATAAAAAGAGTAAACAAGGACAGAAGGTGAAACAAGCATACATTCAAAAGGCAATACATTTTAATAACCTTGTTAAAGCAAGGTTCTAAAAGTTTCAAGTACTATAAGGACAAACAGTGTAATAAGCTTCAAAATAGACAAAGATGTGACTACATAACATCAAACTTTGCCACTCAAAAGATTTCTTCCAATCCTACCCAATATACATATTTACTAAAAAGAACATTGATTGTCTTTTGCAAAAAAAAAAAAAAAAAAAAAAAAAAAAAGCCACTAACAAATAGGTGAATAGCGAAATAGGCTCTTGAAGCAGCATTTTCTTATGGAAAGCTCAACTTCGGAAATTAATTCTGGAACCCATTAAAGTTCTTAGCAAGAAGTATCTCATTTTTACATGCTTCATTCTTTTGCCCTCAGGTCAAAGATATGCCTTTTTCTGTTTAAACTAGGAGTAATGCTCCTATGGAAACAATACTGTTGTGCAAATCACCATCTTTTGTTTGGCTGTAGTTAAGAATTTATAAATTGTTATTTGTCTTGTCTGCCATTATTTTCATTAATTTCATTAAAAGTACAAATGTTTCCTTGACTTTCTCCTTGCACTTCATATTCTCCTACCTCCAGCCTTCTTGGACTTTCTCCTCATCCTATTATTATTCCAATCACTCAATCAGGTTTGCTCACTGGAAGCAACAGTGGTGTTCCAAGAAACTGAAATATAGAGTCCCCACTTCTACTAGTGCTGAACCCTACTTCATATCAATTTTGTTTCCACCTCCCAGTCAGCAGCACAGCTCTGGATTACAGCCCAAACTAACCAAGCTTTTGTGCTCCACTCTCACCTAATCTCTGATGCTAGAATGCCTCACAAGTGAAGTACATCTCATCAGTGAAGAAATGCTGCTCTAATGAGAAAACTCTGAAATTTAGAGCTTTATACATTAAAATCCAAGATAGAAACAATGACTAAATTGATAAATGTCCAATGCTTCACATCTACAACAGGAACAGGATGGGAGTTACCTATGGAGTATGATCCATATACACACTGAATCCAATAGTGTGATGTAAAAGAACTGCATGTAGATCTAAGAAAAGAATTGTGTGTATAAAAGAACAATTGGGATGTAAACTATCTGACTCATAATGCTTGTTTTGAATGACTTGCAACTTCACAATTCTATTAACTGTGTGTGTATGTATGGGTATAAATAAAACATTGTTTCTAGATTTGAATTAACACAATTATTAATGCATTATTAACTATTATTATTTATTATTATTATTATTAATCATTTTTAACTATTAATGCATGGCTCTATAGCTGGTGTCATCGCCACAATTTTGGGTTCTCTGATAATGAGGTGGCCTATGCAGCACCAGGCCTGCTGGCATCTGATGGGGTTCACCTTTCTCTAAGGGGGAGAGGAGGGTCTTTGCTCAGGAGCTTGCGGGGCTCATTGACAGGGCTTTAAACTAGACCTGAAGGGAGAGGGGGATAATATCCGGCTTGCCTGTGACAAGCTGCGGGAGGACACACCAAGGTTAGAGGGACAGGGTGCTAGCGAGGGCCTGCAGCCTGTATCTCCAAGATGTGCTGGGTTCACCAGAGCGCACTTGAAGTTGTACAGGGATGAGCAGGGGGAAACCACCAGTGAAACATCTCAAAGGAATTAAGGGGTGTTCCTCTAAGAAGGTGACACGGTCAACAGCCCAGCTGAAGGGCCTCTACACCAATGTGTGTGGCATGGGCAACAAACAGGAGGAGCTGGAAGCCTTTGTGCAGCTGGAAAACTATGATGTAGTCGCCATCACAGAAGCATGGTCGGATAATTCACACAACTGGAGTGCTGCAATGGATGGCTACAAGCTCTTCAGGCGGGACGGGCAGGGAAGGAGAGGCGGCGGGGTGGCTCTGTATGTTAGGGAGGGGTTTGACTGTCTAGTGCTTGATGATGGTGACAATAGGGTCGAGTGTTTATGGGTAAGGATGAGGGGGAAGGCCAACAAGGCAGGTATCATGGTGGAAGTCTGTTACGAACCACCCAAACAGGATGAAGAGGTAGATGAAGCATTCTGCAAGCAGCTGGCAGAAGTAGCTCAATCACTGGCCCTTGTTCTTGTGGGGGACTTCAACTTACCAGACGTCTGCTGGAAATCCAACACAGCAGAGAGGAAAGAGTCTAGGAGGTTCCTGGAGTGTGTGGAAGACAACTTCCTCACACAACTGGTGAGTGAACCAACTAGGGAAGGTGCCCCGCTAGACCTGCTGTTCAAGAACAGAGGAGGACTTGTGGGTGATGTGATGGTTGGAGGCTACCTTGGGCTTAGCGGCCATGAAATTATAGTTTTTGATTCTTGGAGAAGTGAGGAAGGAGGTCAGCAGAACTGCCACCTTGGACTTCTGGAGGGCAGACTTTGGCCTGTTTGGACGCTGGCTGAGAGAGTCCCCAGGGAAGCACCCCTAAAGGGCAAAGGAGTCCAGGAAGGCTGGACATTCTGCAAGGAGAAGGTATTAGAGGCACAAGAGCAGGCTGTCCCTATGTGTGGGAAGACACGCTGGCGGAGAAGAAGACCAGACTGGTGGAACAGAGAGCTGCGCCTGTAACTCAGGAAAAAAAGGAGAGTGGCCTTTGGAAGAAGGGGCAGCACACTCAGGAGGACTACAAAGATGTTGTGAAGTTATGCAGGGAGAAAGTTAGAAGGGTCAAAGCCCCACTAGAACTGAATCTGGCTACTGAGGTAAAGGACAATAACAAACGTTTCTATAAATATGTCAGCAGCAAAAGGAGGGCTAAGGGGAATCTCCAGCCTTTATTGGATGAGGGGAGAAACTTACGTGACAAAGGAAGAGGAGAAGGCTGAGGTACTTAATGCCTTCTTCACCTCAGTCTTTGACAGTAAGACCAGTTCTATGATTCTTTGAATAAAAAATAATAAAAAGAAATAGCCCTTTATCTGAAATTGTAACTAGGATTATTTTACCATTTGCAAATTATATACATTAATTTATTCTCATTTAGTGTAAATGAGTTATGTTCTGGGAAGTGCTTGAATGTTAGTCAGCAAGTGGTGTGCTGCAGTATAATGTTCATCTTCACAAAATGTCCACTGTAAAATTGTTTCTGGCATCTCGGAAAACAGGAAACCATTAAAGACTACTTTCCAAGAAAGGGATCCTTATACTTTTCAAATCTTAAAGAATCTTTCCTTCTTGGATCCATTAAATATGTGAAGAAATAACTATTCAAAGGAAACTAATTTGTTTGCTCATACTGTTCTTCATAGAACAGATATGTTTTTTGGTTTTATTTGTTGACTACAGAGTATATATTTTTTTGTTATTAGAAGGGCAGATGGTACACAAAACATTTTTCAGCCTCCAGGATGGCAGTCTTAAAGTTATTTCAGCTAAATATAGGTACATGTCCACTGGGTCCCACAGACTGGAAGTGTCATTTTCACCAAAGCTTATTCTTTGCCAATTGCAGCCTTCCAAAAAACGGGTGAAATTTCCATTGCTCAACAATGTTACTGATATTTTGTTTCCTAAAAGTGATATTTTTTTTGATTAAACATTCCTTATGTATTTCTGTTTCACTTAAATATCAGTATTTTAGTTGAAAGTTCTCCAAATCCCTCCCCTCTCCAACTTGGATGTGGGCATGTGCTCATGCAGCATATGATTGACAGACAGTGTACGAGTCCATCAAAACTAAATTCTTTTTGGCTGAAGTAGTATGTTTTGGGGAAGTTGTTGAGTGATATAAAATACTGGGAAGGGAAATCTTTATCTTGTCATCTTGTCCTTCAGAAATTTCTGTTATTACAGAAAACTGTATTTATTAGTCCTATGTGTTTCATTTGAGTTTGATTTAATAATAAAACATGAAACATTAAATTTCATCTAGAAGCCTAATCTCTGAATAACAGACCATGGATTTTATAAGGAATCTGGTAGAAAATATCCCAAGAGATCTAGTCTAGATCCTTAAATTTATATTATTTTCTGGCTTCCCTTGCAGTACTATATGCTTAAAAACTTTGAATTTCATCTTTGAAGATGAATCTTAGTATACATTTTATGTTCCTGTTTGGGAGAAATAATATAGTTTCAACAACTGAACTGAGAAGAGAGATTTTTAAAGGAGTCTATCAGAATATTGACCTGTTAAAGAAAAATAAAATAAAAGTATAAGAAACCAATACACTCATCTGAGTTTCTCAACAGTTCAATGTGGTTTTTTCCTTTTGTTTTTGAATTGTTCATAAGCTTTGTAAAGAAGTCAAATGCTAAGTAGAAAACTAAGTAGAGTCAGACACGTTTAACCTTTTGTACTGTAATTTGTTTTGAAATATCTTTAAAACAACGCCTTCTGGAAACTGGTGAGAGAGGTAACATGATATTAGATGTTAAGCTTTTCCTTTAAGAGAAATAGGATTAGTTGACTAATAGTTTCTCTCAAATTCTTGTATTTTATTGCATATTTTTATCTTCACTGATCAATGACATATATTTTAAGACTTCAGTTTGTGGAGGTATATCATAAGAATTCCTCCTTTGGCGGAAGTGCTCGCGAATCCACTTTCCATCATTTATCAGCAGACCTGGCTAACCAGGGAGGTCATAGTTGACTGGAGGAAGAGGAAAAGGCTGAGGTACTTAATGCCTTCTTCACCTCAGTCTTTGACAGTAAGACCAGTTGTTCTCTGGGTACCCAGCACCATGATCTGGAAGACACGGACAGGGAGGAGGATGGAGCCCCCATAATCCAAGAGGAGTTGGTTAACAAACTGCTACACCCCCTAGACACACACAAGTCTATGAGGTCGGATAGGATCCACCTGAAAATGCAGAAGGAACTGGTGGAAGCGCTCACCAATCCACTTTCCATCATTTGTCAGCAGTCCTGGCTAACCGGGGAGGTCATAGTTGACTGGAGGTCAGCAAATGTGATGCCCGTCTACAAGAAGGGTCAGAAAGAGGATACGGGGAACTACAGTCCTGTCAGCCTGGCCTTGGTGCCAGGGAAGGTTATGGAGCAGAGCACCTTGAGAGCCATCAAATGGCATGTACAGGACAAGCAGGGGACCAGGCTCAGTCAGCATGGGTTTAGGAAAGGCAGGTCCTGCTTGACCAGCCTGTTCTCCTTCTGTGGCCAGGTGGCCTGCCTAGTGGATGAGGGAAAGGCTGTGGATGTTGTCTGCTTTGACTTTAGTAGAGCCTTTGACACTGTTGCCCACGGCATTCTCCTGGAGAAACTGACTGCTCATGGCCTGGACAGGCGCACTCTGCTGGGTAAAAAACTGGCTGGATGGCCAGGTCCAGAGAGCTGTGGTGAATGGAGGCAAATCCAGTTGGTGGCTGGTCACAAGCGGTGTCCCCAGGGCTCAGTGTTGGGGCCAGTTCTGTTTAATGTCTTTATCAATGATCTGGATGAGAGGGTTGAGTGCTCCCTCAGTAAGTTTGCAGAAGACACCCAGTGGTGTGGGAGTGTTGATCTGTTTGAAGGTAGAAAGGCTCTGCAGAGGGACCTGGACAGGCTGGATCGATGGGCCGAGGCCAATTGTACGAGATGCAACAAGGCTAGGTGCTGGGTCCTGCACTTGGGTCACAACAACCCCGTGCAGTGCTACAGGCTTGGGGAAGAGTGGCTGGAAAGCTGCCCGGGGGAAAAGGACCCTGGAGGTGCTGTTTGACAGCTGGATGAATATGAGCCAGCTGTGTGCCAAGGTGGCCAAGAAGACAAACAGCATCCTGGCTTGTAGCAGAAATGGTGTGGCCAGCAGGAGCAGGGAAGTGATCGTCCCCATGTACTTGGCCCTGGTGAGGCCCCTCCTCGAATCCTGTGTTCAGTGTTGGGCCCTTGAGTACAAGAAGGATCTTGAGGGGCTGGAGCAGAGGAGGGCAACAGAGCTAGGGAAGGGGCTGGAGAACAAGTCTTACAAGGAGCGGCTGAGGGAACTGGGGCTGCTTAGCCTGGAGAAGAGGAGGCTGACGGGAGACCTTATTGCCCTTTACAACTCCCTGAAAGGAGGCTGTAGCAAGGTGGGCATTCATCTCTTCTCCCAAGTAACAAGTGATAGGACGAGAAGAAACAACCTCAAGTTACACCAGGAGAGGTTTAGACTGGACATGAGGAAATACTACTTTACCAAATGGATTGTCAGGCACGGGCACAGGCTGCCCGGAGAAGTGGTTGAGTCCCCATCCATGGAGGTATTTAAAAGACGGGCAGATGTGTTTGCTTAGGGACATGGTTTTAGTGGTGGACTTGGCAGTGTCAGTTTTATGGTTGGACTCAATGATCTTAAAGGTCTTTTCCAACCTAAACGTTCTATGATTCTATAAATATAACATGATTACAACAGTGGCTATTTGTTACATTTCTGTAGCATCTTCTGGACTAAGCAAATAGTCAAGCATGTATCTTACTAAGTCTCTAATGTTATCTATTCTACTAACAGACTCATGTATGGAAAAGGAATTAATTCCTTTTATGATTCCTCTTAAATTGCACCATATATATATAATGTTGCCAACAAAATAAAACAAGACCAAACAAGAGACAAACATAGTGGCTCTCTATGATGGAGAGACCACAGCAGTGGACACAGAAAAACCAACAGATGTGATCTATCTGGACTTCTGTAAAGCCTTTGACACAGTCCCCCACAACATAAAATCATAGAATCACTAGGTTGGAAGGGACCCACTGGATCATCGAGCCAAACCATTCCTAACACTCCCTAAACCATGCCCCTCAGCACCTCATCCACCCGTCCCTTAAACACCTCCAGGGAAGGTGTCTCAATCCCCTCCCTGGGCAGACTGTTCCAGTGTCCGATGACTCTTGCCATCAAGAATTTTTTTCTGATATCCAGCCTGAACCTCCCCTGGCGGAGCTTCAGGCCATTCCCCCTTGTCCTGTCCCCTGTCACTTGGGAGAAAAGCCCAGCTCCCTCCTCTCCGCAACATCCTTTCAGGTAGTTGTAGAGAGCAATAAGGTCTCCCCTCAGCCTCCTCTTCTCCAGGCTAAACAACCCCAGCTCTCTCAGCCGCTCCTCGTAAGACTTGTTCTCCAGCCCATTCACCAGCTTCGTTGCTCTTCTCTGGACACCGAACAGAGCCTCAACATCCTTCTTGTGGTGAGGGGCCCAGAACTGAACACAGAATTCAAGGTGCGGTCTCACCAGTGCTGAGTACAGAGGGAGAATCACCCCCCTGGACCTGCTGGTCACACCGTTTCTGATCCAAGCCAAGATGCCATTGGCCTTCTTGGCCACCTGGGCACACTGCTGGCTCATGTTCAGTCGGCTGTCAACCAGCACCCCCAGGTCCTTCTCTTCCGTGCAGCTCTCCAGCCATTCTTCCCCCAGTCTGTAGCACTGCATAGGGTTGTTGTGCCCCAAGTGCAGGACCCGGCATTTGGCCTTGTTAAACCTCATGCCATTGGCCTCAGCCCAGCGGTCCAGCCTGTTCAGGTCCCTTTGCAGAGCCTCCCTGCCCTCCAGCAGATCCACGCTGCCACCCAGCTTAGTGTCATTTGCAAACTTGCTAAGGGTGCACTCAATGCCTTCACCCAGGTCATTGATAAAGACATTAAACAGGGCTGGACCCAGTACCGAGCCCTGGGGAACCCCACTTGTAACTGGCCTTCAGCTGGAATTAACTCCATTTACCACCACTCTCTGGGCCCGGCCATACAACCAGTTTTCAACCCAGGAGAGTGTGCGCCTGTCCGGTCCAGAGGCTAACATCCTTCTCTCTACATTGGAGAGATATGGATTTGATAGGTCGACGGTATGGTGGATAAGAAACTGGTTGGATGGTCATATTCAGAGAGTAGCGGTCAATGGCTTTAAGTCCAGACAGAGATCTGTGACGAATGGTGTCCCTCAGGGGTCCGTACTGGGACCAGTGCTGTTTCATACCTTCGTCAATGATATTGACAGCGAGATTGAGTGCACCCTCAGCAAGTTTGCAGATGACACAAAGCTGAGTGGTACAGTTGCCACACTGGAAGGATGGGATGTCATCCAGAGGAACCTGCACCAGCTGGAGAAGTGGGCCTCTGAGAACCTCATGAGATTCAACAAGGCCAAGTCAAGGTCCTACACCTGGGTCAGGGCAATCCGCGTTTTCAATACAGGCTGGGGGATGATGTGATTGAGAACAACCCTGCACAAAAGGACTTGAGGGTGCTGGTCAATGAGAAGCTTGACATGAGCCAGGAATGTGCGCTCACAGCCCAGAAGGCCAACCGTATCCTGGGCTGCATCAAAAGAATCATGGCCAGCAGGGTAAGGGAGGGGATTCTGCCCCTCAACTCTGCTCTGGTGAGACCTCACCTGGAGTCCTGCGTTCAGCTCTGGAGCCCTCAGCACAAGAAAGATATGGACCTGGTAGAGCAGGTCCAGAGGAGGCTACTAAAATGATCCAAGGCTCAGAACACCTCCCATATGAGCAGCGGCTGAGAGGGTTGGAGTTGTTCAGCTTGGAGAAGAGAAGACTCCAAGGAGACCTTATTGCGGCTTTTCAGTACTTAAAGGGGGCTTATAAGAAAGAACCCAATCATTGCAAGAATCAGACCTTTAACTAATTATGACTAAAGGAATAGTTCAATCTGTCTGACAATTTTTTCTCACTTCTCCAAGTTGCTTTTCCAGATAGTTCATAACATTTTTAAAGAAGTGTTATTACTTAGGACTGCTGTCCAACTTCTGTGTGGCTGGAAAAATTCAGGCCCTCTTGATGCCATCAATTTACATACGGATTGTTTCTTTGGATTGTCTGGTCAAAAGTTATTTCAACTTATATACTTTTTTTCCTAGTACTTGTGTAATACAAATCTTTTAAAAACTGTTAACTGTCTTACCTAAATCAGTTATTTCTAACTGGCTTTGTATGTTGACATTTATTTCATAGCAATATGAACAGACATGGTGTTTTCTACTTTTTGGTATGACAAGTGCGTTCACAAATCTGAGTACTAAAATTTGCACCCTCACCCCACTGCAAAAAAAAATCCTACTCAAACCAAACACACACACCCCACAACTACAGAAATTAGTGAGTAAAATGAGAAATTTTATAACAGTTTTCTTTTGTGTTAAACTACTGAAATGTGGATTTTAAGCATTTTTCTATTTATTAGCAGGAATTTAAATTGAATACATTATTTACAGTTATTTCTTATTTTTTAGCATAGATACTAGACTAAATGTAGAAACCTCTACTGGTTGCCTCTGCTAATGTAGTATGTCATTTGCCCAGGTTGCTATTAATTACTTTTTTTTGTGTTTAATTTTATTTAGTTATAGCACAGCTGGTTATTTTTTTAAAATCTGCATCTTCTTTACAGTCTTCAAATATTTTTGTCGTGATGTTTATCATTAATTGCTTATGAGATATTCATTAGTTAAGGAGGGATGTATGTGTTTGTATCTCAATGTTATTCCAACTTCCTTTAAAAAATAATAAAAAAGTCACAGAACCAACAATAACCCACCCCAATGATTTGTAGCAAAAGATTTTTCTTCTGTCAAGCTTCCTTTTGTCTATTAACAGGATTATTGCCATGTGTGGAGACTATTACATTGGTGGACGTCGCTTTGCTTCACTCTCAGACCTAATTGGTTATTACAGTCATGTGTCTTGTTTGCTGAAGGGAGAAAAGCTGTTCTTTCCAGTAGCACCTCCAGAGGCAAGTAGTAAAATTTTTTGATGTAATTTACTTAAATATTAATATAATTAATCTTGCGTTCATTATTCATAGCTTTCTATGAAAAAAGCATTGTTGAAAGGTTCCCCTAGTTCTACATCTGTCTCAGTGTATGGTGAAGTAGAAGTATGGTATATATGTCTCAGTGTATGGTGAAGTAGAAGTATGGTTAATATATAAACATGTTCTTACGGATAGTAATGATAAAAAATTATTTTTTAATTAAAATCTGTAATGAGAAAGCTACATATCAGGGATTGCAGTTATCTCCAAATGTAGTAATAACATTGTATGTAAATTGAGATAAACAAGAAAATGTGTGATTCTTGGATAGGAAGGAGCACCACAGTAATGTAGTTAGCCTCTAGGGTTTTACATTGACTTAATAAAATATTTCAAAATAATATTACTACTTTGTAGCAAAGATTTCAAAATACACATCCTGGAAATAACCAAAGTTCCTGAGAGCTGGCCTTCTTTCAAGTTACTATTCTTAAGGCAATATCAGTAATTAAAAAAACAAACAAAACAAACAAAGAAACTCCCCAGAAAACCAACCAACCAAAACAAAACAGCCCCCTTAAAACATCTGCAGACTGTGCACCCCACTCCCAAATAAAGATGTTTCTGAATGTTAAACTCATAAATTTCCACTAAATGCAAGAAAGTTCTAAAGTACTCTTTCATGGGAATTATGTTATTGGTAATTTAATTTTTGGAGATAATGCGACCGATAATGACAGCTTTTGTATATAACTTCAGGAATGAAGCATTTCAGCTCTTACTATTTTTGACAATTTTAGAACTTAAAACTAGCAAAGGGATACAAGTGACTATTACCAGTTTTTTTGCCTCAGAATAGCATAATGTTGGAGAGAGGAATTCTACACAAGAACGAAAGGGAAAATTAATATCTTTGTACTGTCTTCTTAAATTGTAGCCTGTGGAGGATAGGAGGAGAGTTCGAGCAATTCTGCCTTACACCAAAGTACCAGAAACTGATGAAATAAGGTATGTTTTAATAATAGGTAGAAGCAGTTGTGAAATTCTTGGATTATTTATAAATACTAATTATTTTAGTATATGTTCACTATGCAAATACTTTCCAGTTGCATCTTAGACTTGACACTCTGGGAAGTTAAAGTATGATGCCTTTTTTTCCTTTTTGTCTCGTGTCTTGTCATCTCTTTCCTTGTCTTTTTTTTCTCTTGTTCTTTTTTTTTCTTTCACCATGGATATAGCAATAACACAATAACACTTTTATTCTCAGTATAGTGTTTGTATTACTTGTAAGAGGAGTTGCATTTAATTGCTAGAACTATGAAACTTAGTTTAGAAGTAGAACATTACTAATTTCAAAGGCTTACCCACTTTGAGAAAAGTGTAAGTTTGTGCATGAAGGAATTCTGTGCAATAATGTCTCATGTGAGGGTTTGAAATAAATTGGCTCCAGATTTGCCTGCAGAAGTAGCTAGTAACAGATAAATAGTTCAAGCCAAACCAATCTTGACAACTAAAAAGAGAATGTGAGAATTGACTGATAAAATTAAGAACAGTATTTTTAGCATCTTCCTTGAAATAAGGAAAAAAAAATTTCTAGCACACATTTTGTTGCCTGTGCCTAAAAACTCTATCTTTAAAACAGAGCAAGGATGATTCCTTTTCCTTCTCTCTCTCCTCTCTTTCGGAAAGAGTCTGTATTGAACAAATGATACTTTAAAATGTGTAATCTTAATATTTTAGAAAGTTATTGAATTGCCTCCCTGAACACCAGGTGCTCATCAAGCTGCTCTATCACTCCTCCTCCATCAACAAGACAGGGAGAAAATACAACAGAAACCTCGTAGGTCGAGATAAGGACAGGGAGATCACTCACCAATTACTGTCACGGGCAAAACAGACTCAGCTTGGGGAAATTAATTTAATTTATTGGCAATTAACCACAGAGTAGGATCAAGAGAAATAAAAACAAATCTAAAACCTCCTCTGCCGCCCTCCATTCTTCCCAGGCTCAACTTCTCTCTTGAACTCTGTAACTCCTCCCCCCAAGTGGTGCAGGGGGATGGGAAATGGGGGTTGTGGTCAGTTCATCATGTGTTGTCTCTGCTGTTCCTTCCTCCTCACACTCTTCCCCTGCTGCAGCGTGGGGCCCCTCCCATGGGAGACAGTCCTCCATGAACTTTTCCAACGTGGGTCCTTCCCACAGGCTGCTCCACCAACCACTCCAGCATGGGTCCTTTCCATGTGTTCTTTCCATGGGGTGCAATCCTTCAGGAAAGGACTGCTCCAGTGTGGATCCCCCCCCAGGGCCACAGTTCCTGCCAGAAGACCCGTTCCAGCATGGGCTCCTCTCTCCATGGGGTCACAGGTCCTGCCAGGAGCCTGCTCCATGGAGTCACAGCCTCCTTCGGGCGCATCCACCTGCTCTAGCGTGGGGTCCCCACAGGCTCCACCGTTAACCTCCATGGGCAGCAGGGGGACAGCCTGCCTCACCATGGTCTTCATCGCTGGCTGCAGGGCAATCTCTGCTCTGGTGCCTGGAACACCTCCTCCCTCTCCTTCTTCACTGACCTTGGTGTCTGCAGAGTTGTTTCTCTCACATATTCCCACTCCTCTCCCAGCTGCTGTTGCACAGCAGTTTGTTCCCCTTCTTAAATGTGTTATCCCAGAGGCGCTACCACCGTCACTGACTGGCTCAGCCACTCCTGCAGCACCCCCTCACTACCAAAACCTTGCCATGTGAACCCAGTACACTCTCATACTTTTTATTTTCTTTGAACTGCTACTCATTTCCTTTCTAACGTTGATCTATCAAGAAAACGTATGGGATGATTTTTACTCCCCAGTTCTCTTGCATTTTCACAATATATGTTATGTGGAAAGACTGCAAACCCAACAGCCCTATATCTAATAGAAGAACATATGCTTGTTGCTTGGAATTAATACTGCTTTCTTGAGATATAAATATTTGTCCAGATTAAGAAAAAACCCAAAATTTCTAATGAGACCATCTTGGTTTCACAAGTTGATAGAACATGCTGGTTGATTTGAGAATTGGGTTCTTGATAGGATGATTAGCCTAATATCATAGAGAAAGGTATATGGTAGCTTTATATCCTCATTGGGGTGGAAATTTATCCCAGGGTTGCGTGTCCAGTCAATTCTGACCTCTTTAAGAAACACTGTAAGGATATTCATCTTTGAGACGACCTTCTTCTAAGCATACAAGAAGGTGGTAAGACAGGAGGGAAGTCCCTAATTGTGTATTGCTTCTTTCTTTTATGCATCCATCAAGTCTCGTAAATTCCTAATTGCACCTACCAACTTAAGAGGAAAAAGCAATTAATTACACTGCTATGGTAACAAGAATTGCAGGAAATTATACCTTTTCTCCCTCTTTTAGGATACAGCTGAAATGTAAAGTTCTGTGTGTCTGGATAGGCTTCCGAGATCTGCATGGTAAAATAGTTCTGTTCATAGCAAAGCTCGGACAAAGTACTCTGTTTCAGGTCAAATTGATGTACTATACTCTTGTACTGTAATGTACTCTTGAAGATTTTAGGTATTGCAGGGAAACTTGACTTAATTTTAATGTTATAATTAATATTTAGAAAGCTTGAAGTATTTCAGAGTTAATTTCAACCATTCTTCCACAAAATAACTTATTGTGAATTTCTTTGTAACAGAACTGATGTAGAGTGGCCTTGCTGTTCATTGTCCATTGCTAAGATTTAGCTTTATTAGTAGCTGAATTAATTTTAAGTATTCTCATTAGGCTTTTTTATTCTTGTTTGCTTTGTGTTAAAGTTAATGCATTTTCTGTTATCCTCTGTTGCACATGAATTATTAAGAGAAGTCATCATTGTGGGGTTAACTAAAAGGGTTTTATTAATGATTAAATAATGATCAAATGTTAATTAATCAATGACTGAATGAAAATCAAATAGTGATTAAGAAATAATTGAGTGATAATTTAACAGGGATTTAACAATTATTTGACAGTGATTTAAATTATCATTTCAATCATCATTTAAATAATCATTTAGATGGTGATTAGATTTTAATTTAGACAGCATTCAAATACTCATTATAGATATTAGATGCTGGGTAAAGGGTCTCTCAACTTCAAGAAGTAACCTTGAGATGTGTCCCTTCTTAAGGGGCAAATCATCACTGTGCAGCCTGCTGCCATACAAGAGAACTTTGGGTGGGGCTACAGATACTTATAGCATAAAGTGATTGACTTGTAGTCAACCCTCCTTTTGGTGTATGTGCAGGAGTGCAGCTGTAGCAGTTTTAGTTTTGTCTAGTCCTAGCTGAGGCTAGTACTGTTAGCTCCTGATAAGACATGGCCTAGACTCTTCAGTTCCTGAGGAGATATGGCCTAGCACAATTCTCAAGGTTTGCACAGCAAAGCTGATTTCAGTCAGGCCTACTTGTCAGCAATGCCTCAACTAAATACTGTTCACTCAGTCAGAGTGGGTGCATTTGTCACACGCCCTCACAGGAGAGATGTTTTGTAGAAAACTACTATCTAATTTTGGAAATAAATAACTGGCTCAGAACCTGTTGTGAGGAGCAAAATGTTGGGTTCTTTGATCATAGGTTGACGAGCAAATCACCAGGCTTGCTATCCAAGGAAGGGGTACACCTGTCCCCTAGGGTCAAAAGGGTACTCACGAAGAAGATAACAGGGCTCATTAATATAGCTTTAAACTAGACGTGAAAGGGGAGGGGGACATAACCAGGCTTGATCGAAAAAAGCCTGGGAATGGCACTCCAGTGTCTGAGGGATGGTGTGCTGGCAAGGACCGTTGGTCTGCCACCTCACAGGAAGTGGGGAGTAGCACTTCAAATGGCACCACAGAAGGGTTAGCTAATCCAGTGAGTAGTTGCTTAGGAATTAAGACTGTTCCCCTTAGGAGCATAGAGAGATCAACAGCCCAACTGAAGTGCACCTACACCAGTGCATGCAGCATGGGCAACAAACGAGGAGCTGAAAGCCATTGTACGGCAAGAAAACAATGATATAATTGCCATCATGGAAACATGGTGGGACAACTCGCATAACAAGTGCTGCTATGGCTGGCTACAGACTCTTTGGGAGGGATAGGCGAGGAAGGAGAGGCGGTGGGGTAGCCCTCTATGTTAGAGAGAGTTTCAGCATCCTTGAACTCATTGACGGTGATGATAAGGTTGAAAGTCTATGGGTGAAAATCAGAGGTGCACCTAATAAGGCAGATATCGTGGTGGGAGTCTGCTATAGACCACCCAGCCGGAATGAGGAGGCTGACGAGTTATTCTATAAGCAGCTGGGAGAAGTTTCACAGTTGCTAGCCCTTGTCCTTGTGGGAGACTTCAGCTTACCAGATGTCTGCTGGGAGTATAATACGGTAGAGAGGAAAGAGTCTAGGAGGTTCCTGGAGCGTGTGGAAGGCAACTTCCTAACACAATTGGTGAGCAAGCCAACTAGGGAAGGTGCCCCGCTGGACCTGCTGCTCGTCAACAGGGAAGGCCTTGTGTGAGATGTGACAGTGGAGGACACCTGGGGCACAGCGATCACAAGATGATTGAATTCTCAGTTCTAGGAGAAGTAAGGCGGGGGGCAGTAGAATGGCCACCTTGGACTGCCAGAGGGCAGACTTTGGACTGTTCAGAAGGATGGTCAATAGAGTCCTTTGGGAGACAGTCCTTAAGGGCAAGGGAGCCCAAGAGGGCTGGATGCTCTTTAAGAAGGAATTCCTGGCGGCACAAGAGCAGGCCGTCCCCGTGTGCCAGAAAATGAGCGGGTGGGGGAGAAAACCAGTCTGGCTGAGTAAAGAGCTCTGGGAGGAAATCAGGAAAAAGAGGGAAATATAAGCACTCTGGAAGAAGGGGTAGGCAACTCATGAGGACTACAAAGATTAAGTGAGATCTTGTAGAGAGAAAATCAGAAGGGCTAAAGCCCAATTAGAACTTAGATTGGCCCATTCTGTGAAAGATAATAAAAAAATCCTTCTACAAAGATATCAACAACTAAATGAGGGCCAAGTAGAATATTCGTCCTCTACTGGACACAGGGGGAACAATAGTGACAAAGGACGAGGATAAGGCTGAAGTGCTTAATGCCTTCTTTGCCTCAGTCTTTAATAGTAAGGTGAGATGTTCCCTGGGTACTCAACCTCACGAGCCAGTAGACAGGGAGGAAGAGCAGAACAAAGCTCCCTTGATCCAAGAGGAAATGGTTAGAGACCTGCTAGGCAAATTAGATATTCATAAGTCTATGGGGCTGGATGGGATCTACCCGAGGGTATTGAGGGAGCTGGCAGAGCTGCTCACCAAATCCCTTTCCATCATCTCCCAGCAGTCCTGGCTGACTGGGGAAGTTCCATTGGACTGGAGGCTGGCAGATGTTACACCCATCTACAAGAAGGGCCGGACGGAGGATCCAGAGAACTCCAGGCCTCTCAGTCTGACCTCAGTGCCAGGGAAGGTCATGGAGCAGGTCATCTTGGGTGCCATCTCACAGCACACGCAGGACAACCAGGTGACCAGGCTCACTCAGCATGGATTTAGGAAAGGCAGGTCCTGCCAAACTAACCTGATCTCCTTCCATGACAAGGTGACCCGCTTGATGGATGAGGGACAACCTGTGGATGTAGTGGACCTGGACTTTAGTAAAGCCTTTGACATGGTTTCTCACACTATCCTAGCTGAGAAGCTGGCAGCCACTGGCCTGGACAGGCACACCCTCTGCTGGGTAAAACACTGGCTCAATGGCTGGGCCCAAGGAGTGATGGGGAATGGAGTTCAATCCAGCTGGAGGCTGGTCACAAGTGGTATCCCCAGGGCTCAGTGCTGAGTCCAGTCCTGTTCAATATCTTTATCAACCACCTGGATGAGGGGACTGAGTGCACCCTTAGCAAGTTTGCAGATGACACTAAGCTGGGAGGAAGTGTTGATCTGCTGGAGGGTAGGGAGGCTCTGCTGAGGGATCTGGACAGGCTGGATTGGTGGGTTGAGGCCAATGGGATGAGTTTTAACAAGGCCAAGTGCAGAGTCCTGTACTTGGGGCAAAATAACCCCATGAAGCGCTACAGGCTTGGGGAAGAGTGGCTGGAAAGCTGCCTGGCAGAGAAAGACCTGGAGGTGTTGGTCAACAGCTGACTGAACGTGAGCCAGCAGTGGCCCAGGTGGCCAAGAAGGCCAATGGCATCTTTGCTTGTATAAGAAACAGCATGGCCAGCAGGACCAGGGAAGTGATTCTCCACCTGTACTCAGTGCTGGTGAGGCTGCACCTTAAATCCTGTGTTCAGTTCTGGGCCCCTCACTACAAGAAAAACATTGAGGCTCTGGAGCGTGTCCAGAGAAGGACAATGGAGCTGGTGAAGGGGCTGGAGAACAAGGGTTATGAGGAACAGCTGAGAGAGCTGGGGTAGTTTAGCCTGGAGAAGAGGAGGCTGAGGGGAAACCTTATCACTGTCTACAACTGCCTGAAAGGAGGTTGTAGTGAGTTGGGTCCTGGTCTCTTCTCCCAAGCGACAGGTGATGGGACAAGAGGAAATGGCCTCAAGTTGTGTCAGGGGAGGTTTAGATTGGGCTTTAGGAAAAATGTCTTCACAGAAGGAGTTCTCAGGCACTGGCAGAGGCTGCCCAGGGAGGTGGTTGAGTCCCCATCCCTGGAGGTATTTAAAAGGCGGGTAGATGAGGTGCTTGGGGATATGATTTAGTAGTAGACAGGTACGGCATGTCTCACAAATGACTCTGCAGAAGCTGCACAAACCAGGCTATGAAAGCCTCCCTCTCCCAGCTTACTCTCTAGGCCTCTCTCCCACTGATTGCCACACTTCCAAGAACTTCAACAACTTCCTGCAAGAGGTTTTCCACAAGCAAGCAGCAGCTCAAAACGCCTTCAAAGGCTTCATCAGTTCCAGGATCTCAGGATTCTCTGCTACCAGAATAAATAGATTTGTTTCTTGTTGGCCAAAACTTGTAGATTTGAATGGTTCTGATTTTGATTAATGAATTTTATTCTAAACTGAGATAGACTGCTTTAAAGCTGATGGGGGCAATTATTTCTGCACCAACCTAATAGATTCGAGGCTGGATCTTTAGTTTAGCGACAGTGTCTGTCAGCATGTTTTCATATCCAGAGACCCTCTGTTCTTACTGAACACCGTTCAGGATGTGCAGACCAGGCCCTAGCACAGTTCGATAAGTTGTGCCTCCTTGGAATATCTCAGGTATCTATTCTGAAACATTCTGTCACTTCATCAGGATCTGGGAGTTAAGTCCCAGACCAGTGGAGGTGACAATCTTTCTAGATACCTGCCCATATTCTCCCACATGTCTTACCACCCATAACCAAACTGCCTCGGGGCCTGGGTGATATTCCTAAATAGTTGGTTTACCTTGGAATAAAGCAGAAATAATATCACGAAGAAATACTATTAGGAGTATTTTGATTACCCAAGGATGTTCAAGATGTTGAAGAGTTATTATAATGAGGGAGACAACATCTACCACATCTACCACACACAAAAATGTGGTGAAGGTGCCATTCTGTATTTTCTCCACAAAAATCCTCTCAGAGGAAGAAGTATAATTGTTAATTGTCTCTATGAGATGGTACCTGAAGTACAGTAACGTCTTCAGTATGGAGCCCAGATAGCAGATTAAGCTCAAGACCAGTGTTTTAATAATAAATCTGCCTGTGAAAACATCACTAATTACTACAGAGCAGAGCAAATTGCAAATGCCAACACCAGTCTTTAACATGTACAGCAAAAAAAAAGAGCATGGCTCAGATCAGAAAAACTGATATTGAAAACAGATAAATCAATATAATGACCAGCAACTGTCAACAGATATAATAATTATAAATTCCTTTTAACATGCTCTTTTCAAATCTGTTATTATCTCAAACCCTGGGTGCCAAAAAGGACTGTTGTGGTATAAGTTCAGCTGGAAACTAAGCACCACACAGCCACTTGCTCACTCTCCACTGGGATGTGGGAAGAACTGGAAAGGTAAAAATGAGCCAGAAACTCATGGGTTGAGATAAAGGCAGTTTAATAATTAGAAAGACATTTTAAAAAAAAATTAAGGGGAAAAAAAAAAACCCACAACTAACAGAGATAGAGGAAAATAAAATCCTAGAAAGACAAGTGATGCAAATGAAAACAATTGCTTACCATCAACTGTGCTGTGCTTCTTTTGTGCAACTAAAACATCAGTGTGTTATCAACACTAGTTTCAGCATGTATCCAAAACATAGCCCCATGCAAACTACTATTAAGTAATTTAACTCTCTCCCATCTGAAACCAGTACACCCGAGTTTGGGATTACACTTAAGGTTATACTAACCTTCCAGTAATGAAACTCCTTTGGATATTTTAATGTTTAGTATTTATGTTCTTATTGTGGCTAACTGCACGTCTTTTTGAAGAACTATTCTGTATCTTCTTTTTAGGACTTATCTTCATATGCAAAGGCCTACATAGTATATATTCCATAGGCTTTATTTTACAAAATTAGATTTTCATAAAAGTATTTGATTGTTTTTACTTGTGTATTTGATTCCTCTTTATAAAAGAAGAATGTTACTATCTTAATGTTGTGGTGTTTTCTGTTTTATGTATCCTTAGTACACTTTAAAGTATCTATTAAATTCTAAATGTAAATCAAAGAAGGATAAATATTCATCTATCATAGCTACTTAAACTGTGTGAAAAATGCACATGGTGTGCTTGGGATATCAATAATATATCTTTTATGATTAGACTCAAATGTTTTGCTGAAACTATGCTCAAAAATTCATTGTGTTCATTAAATTTATATTGTGATTGTACTTCTAACATAAATCTTACTGTAACTCTCTTCAGTTTCCTTAAAGAAGACATGTTTATTGTCCATAATGAGTTGGAAGATGGCTGGATGTGGGTTACAAACCTACGAACAGATGAACAAGGTCTTATTGTGGAAGACCTGGTAGAAGAAGTGGTAAGTAATTTTATATTAAAACCTGTTGCAGAACTAAGATTTGATTATTTTTTTTTATTAATTGTGTGTGTGTGTAAGTTAACATTGAAATAAACCCAAACTAGTGGTTTTTAACTGCCTGATTTCATGTACTTTTCTAAGCCTTCCTGCAGTAATTGAATCTGCCAGTTTTTAAATAGTATAATAAACTTTATGTCTGATTAAATATCCAAACAAGTTCATATGCAAATGAATTATACTGTGAACTTATTAGGCAGTTCCCTAAACTCACCAGTACTGTTAAAGAACTTGCTAGTCATTCAGTTGCATTATTTTTTTGTTTGTTTGTTATAAAACATTCATAAATGTATAAACTTAAATTTTGCACTGTAGTATGTCTTTTTTTTTTTTAAGTGCTAAGTGTGGGTTAAAAAATATATTGATGAGTTAATTATACCTAGAAGAGCTTATACTAAGTCAAGAAGCTAACCAGGTAACCTGAAGATAATTGAGTTACTGCAGGAGAAGAGATGATTTAATGGACAAAACCACCCATCCCACCCTTTCACATGCTTGTTTTAAGGTTCACCATTGCTTTGGAGTCGTGATGATGTTTGCTTTGCAGCATATATATGTTGCTATTAGTAGAGTTTGCTTCACCTATTTCTCACATCTTTATCAGGATGTTAATGGCTAAATTGAAATGACAGCATTAGAGTATCTAACTGTAGAGTTCTATATTAGTGGTTGAAGCTCAGGAAAGTTAAGATTTAAGTTACCACATGTAAAGAAAGATTTGAAGAGTGACAGAAACAGTCTATTGAAATTAATGTGTTATGGCTGAATTTCTACTTAGTGAATGAAATTGAAAACATAATTACATGAACTGTTCAAAAATATCTTGGATTTCTTAGTGTTGTTTATTTCTACAGAAGGTCTTAACCTATGAAGTTTACTTTTCTAAATTTAAGCATACTTTTGTCATGCACTTAATATGTTAATTCTTCTATTAGGGAAGAGAAGAAGATCCACATGAAGGAAAAATGTAAGGAGTTTTGTTTTGTTATTAAAAGTAAATGATAAAATAACTGTTTGTAAACTTTAGCTATGAGATTGGGAAGGTGAACCAAAGCTTTGTGTACTTGTTTTTTTGATCTTAAGACTTCTTCTATACTAGCTGTTGAAGATAGGTAATATAGGTAATTGACATGAAGTCTTGTATTAGTTATGAGTTAATTGGTCTTGCAGTGACAAAATCTTGAATGAGTCTCAGTGTGATGACTTTATTCAGAATATGTACAGTGGAGGGTGCGGTGTTTTCTGATTTGTAGGATTTTTTTATACACATACAGTTTGCCTTAGAGGTAAACTTTTTTCAGGTCTGCTCAACTCTAAATGCAAGAGAGGGAACAATGTATCATTAAGGGAATGATAGTGTAATAGCATCACTTTCTATATTAGCCTCATGTGCTAACACTTAAAGTGAAAACCAGGAGACTATAGAATATATAGAGTAATCTCTGCAGTGAAGTCCAAGTTATTAAATACTTTAAAAAATAAACCAGAACCTAATACAATTTACAATGAACAATTCATTAATATTATGGGAAACTGTTGAATATTATATTACTTTCAGTACGTGGTGAGTTGGCCCTGGCTGGATACCCACTGATCACCAAAGCTGCTCTATCACTCCCCCTCATGAACTGGACAAGGCAGAGAAAATATAACAAAAGGCTCGT
Organism: Cuculus canorus; assembly: GCF_017976375.1. Classification (NCBI taxonomy): domain Eukaryota; kingdom Metazoa; phylum Chordata; class Aves; order Cuculiformes; family Cuculidae; genus Cuculus; species Cuculus canorus. The sequence goes on from NC_071440.1 coordinate 21,930,979, forward strand.
GGGTCAAGATAAGGACAGGGAGATCATTCACCAAATATTGTCAAGAGCAAAACAGATTCGACTTGGAGAAATTAATTTAATTTATTGCTAATTAAACAGAGAGTAGAATAATGAGAAACAAAAACAAATCTCAAACCATCTTCCTGAGCCAACCATATGCTGAGCTGCATCAGAAGTGGTGACTGGCAGATCGAAGGAGGTGATACTCCTCCTCTGCTCTGCTCTTATGAGACCTCACCTGGAGCCCTGTCTTCAGTTCTGGAGTCCTCAGCACAGGAAGGACATGGAGCTGTTGGAGCAAGTCCAGAGGAGACCACAGAGATGATCCGAGGGCTGGAGCACCTCCCATACAAAGACAGGCTGAGAGAGTTGGGGTTGTCAGCCTGGAGAAGAGCATGCTCTGGGGAGACCTTAGAGCAGCTTCCAGGACTGAAAGGGGCTCCAGGAAAGCTGGGGAGGGGCTCTGGATCAGGGAGTGCAGGGATAGGAGAAGGGGGAACGGTTTTCAGCTGAAAGAGGGGAGGTGGAGATGAGATCTTGGGAAGAAATGTTTTCCTGTGAGAGTGGGGAGGCCCTGGCTCAGATTGCTCAGAGCAGTGGTGGCTGCCCCATCCCTGGAGGTGTTCAAGGCCAGATTGGATGGGGCTTAGAGCAACTGGATCCAGTGGGAGGTGTCCCTGCCCATGGCAGGGGCGTTGGAACTGGATGGGCTTTAAGTTCCCTTTCAACCCAAACCATTCTATGATTCCCCCTACCTCTCTATTCTTCTTGGGCTTAACTTTACTCCCAATTTCTCTATCTCCTACCCCAGCACAGGGGGATGAGGAAATGGAGGTTGCAGTCAGTTCATCAAATATTGTCTCTGCTGCTTCTTCTTCCTCAGGGGGAGGACTGCTCACACTCTCCCTGCTCCAGTATGTGTCCTTTCCCTGGGGTGCAGTACTTCAGGAACAGACTGCTCCAGTGTAGGCCCCCACAGGTCCTACCAGAAGACCTGCTCCAGTGTGGGTTCTCCATGGGGTCACAGCCTCCTTCAGGTGCATCCACCTGCTCTGGCATGGGGTCACCACAGGCTGCAGGGGAATTTCTGCTCCACCGTTAACCTCCATGGGTGGCAGGGGGACAGCCTGCCTCACCATGGTCTTCATCGCTGGCTGCAGGGCAATCTCTGCTCTGGTGCCTGGAGCACCTCCTCCCTCTCCTTCTTCACTGACCTTGGTGTCTGCAGAGTTGTTTCTCTCACATATTCCCACTCCTCTCCCAGCTGCTGTTGCACAGCAGTTTGTTCCCCTTCTTAAATGTGTTATCCCAGAGGCGCCACCACCATCACTGATTGGCTCAGTTTTGGCCAGCAGCGGGTCTGTCTTGGAGCCGGCTGGCATTGGATCTGTTGGCCACGGGGAAGCTTCTGGCATCTCACAGAAACCACCTCTGTAGCCCCCCTGCTACCAGAACCTTACCACACAAACCCAATACACAGTAGTAAAGATGTGTAGCAAATTAAAGTTATATAAAATTTCTAGTAGCTGGATAACTTTATCTGTCCTCCATTTGCTTGCTGATTGAAGAAGGGCGTTCCTTAGTGCTGGTTTTTGGGGTTTTTTTTTAATGAGGGAAATCAAATCATTGGTGTGTGGCTTCAGTTTACTGGTCCCCAACATTCTGCTAGTCAGTTTGGCATAGCAGCATAACAGTGGTAGGGATGTCTTCAAATACAGGATGTTTTTTACCTGTAAAAAGGTAGTTTGTAGCAGATTCTTAGAGCTTTTACACTGTCAGTCCAGTTACTCATGTCACTTAGAGGATTGTAGGGGAGGCAGGGATTTCTGTGAATATTCCCATAGCCAGAGATTGTCCTGTAAAGATAATATAGAAAGCGAGTTAGAACTAGAGCTCTTTTATGATGTGTAAAAGAGGCTTTCTTTTACACACTTAAACACTCTGCAATGAAAGGCCATATTTCTAGCTTTCATTTAAAGGAGAGGATGAGCTCTTAAGATGTAGTATGTAGTGTGCCACATGTGAACTGAATAGCCATGCAATGTCAAGCTGTTTCCTATAATCATAGGTATCAGGTTAAGTCTGGACAGATTCCTGTATTTTTTAAGATGATGCTCTGACTCAGGATTCTGGAAGATGCAAGATGTGAGATTAAAGCAATTCATATTCAATAGTCTAACAAAGCTAGGGTTCATTTCCTCAGCTTCTAGCAAAATTTAATTTTAGTTATTCTGTACAGTATTTAACTTTCATTAATCTCTTTCTTTGGTCTTTGCATTTCACACTTGAAATAAATTGCTGAGACTGACTTAAAATATGCTTGTCAAATTATCTAGCATTTAAACAATGCCATTTCATCTCTAAACACACTTGGATTTGAATATCTACTTTGTGTTGGACACTTGTATTGAAGGGAGTTTTTTTATATAGCTGTAGATATTTATTTTTTATTCTGTTGGTAGAAAAACAGAATTACTGCGTAACATAATAGTTGCTTATATAATCTATACATACTAGATTTTTAAAAATAAAGATTAATTCATAGGTGCCAGAGATTAATTCATAGGTGTCAGAGCCTTAGATGTCACAACAACTAAAAAAGGGAGCTAATAGTCTTGCTTTCTACTTTTTCTCTTTGTCTTTAAGATGGTTCCATGGGAGGATCTCCAAACAAGAAGCTTACAATTTGCTGATGACAGGTACTGGTCTTTCAGATAGAAATATAGTGGTAGTGGAATGACACAAAATAATCCTGTTTGTAACAGACTGCAACAAAAACTGTTTTTCTGTATGACCGTATGAACATATGAACATCAGACCTGTGGTTGCTACTACTTAGAAAAAAACCCTCATGACTGAGTATTTGTCTATGTTCTCAAGTACAGTTACTTTCATAATTCTAATTGAAATAGTCAATTTTTTTTTAATATATATAAATAAAAAATATCTTGGGCTTTATAAAAATGCTGAAGAGATAATACTGTTATGTACTTATGGAAGAATATATTGTAAACTGTTTTTAGTCCCCTCATAGCGGAAATAATTTTTAAAATGTAAACATCAAGATTTCTGACTCATACTATCAAATAACCTTAAATATGAGAACAAAAATCTTTAGGTTTTTTGAAAACACTGTCAAACCTCCACACACACACCATATGCTCTTGTAAAGAGGTGGCAAAAGTGGTGATAGGTAGTCAGCTACAGCCAAATGATTTTGCATTAACTTTGGCAGTGTAGTACAACTTCATCCCATTTGGGTGAAGAATGGGGATCGCTGTTGGAACTTACATAAGACTTTCTCCTTTAAGTGTGCAATTCTTACTAATTTGTACAGAAAGAGCTTTGATAAGAGCTCATAAATGACACTAAGATAAGTAAAAGTGAATAACACTGTATTATGATATCTTTTCAGTTGGTCAGGTGTGCAGTTTTCTTGTGAGGCCTTCTGATAATACACCTGGTGATTATTCACTTTACTTTCGGACCAGTGAAAATATTCAGCGTTTTAAAATATGTCCAACATCAAGCAATCAGTTTATGATGGGAGGCAGATATTATAATAGGTAAGTTTTAATAGTCTGTATTTTATACTTCTATAAAGAATTTGTATAACATTGCTGATAACTTACTGATATAATCATAAGATTTTAGTAGATTTCTTAAGAATATACTAAGCTTTAACTAACTTGCTTAGTAGCTAGTTGCAAGTAAGCACACTAAAAGCTTTCAAAATCTTAAGCGTAACTTGTTTCTTTTGAAGTATTTTTCTTTTTCTGTAAATGATTTTCTTCAATTTATTATGACATTTAGTTAGGAGATCGCTGTGTTGTCTTTGAAGCAACTATTTACAATGGGGAGTTTTGTATATATGAAAGGGGAAAATTTAAATGTTAGTTTTATCAGAGATGTTCAGTAGGGATTTTAAAGCATAAATAATAGAAATTAGTATTGACAAGAAAGGGAAAATTATCTTCATTGTTGAAAAAAATCATTAAATTAATCACCCTAAAACATGTGAATGATACTTTGATCAGAAGCACAGATCACTTAATTTAGAGTGATGAAACTTGGGATGGGTTTGTTTTGCCATGGGTATAAAAATATAGTAATATGTACAAAAAGAAATTACAAGAGATAATTTTCCCTTCTATGGGACAAGCTATCAATATAGCTCCATCCTTGAATCTGAGAAATCTGAATAAAATTTTCAAGACTTCTCAGTAGTGAAAACTCACCTTTCTCTTTTAATTGAGGTCATTGCTTGTCACATAATCAGAAATTTTCCAGACTTTTTCACCTAGAACCAGGGTGTTCTTCATCCCAATAGAAAATTTCTCACTTCCAGCTTGACTTCTGAGTGAGTAGAGATTCAGCAGCTGATGTGTTGACGTCTCCTAACTAAGAAGTTCAGTGGACTTCTTCATATGATTTCAAATGGACAATAGTTTGAGGCTAAGCAATTTGAACCTTATTAACCTATGCATATCCCACACACAGGCTGCTTGAGTACCTCCTACATTAATCAGTCTGGCCTCCAGACATCCTCATTGAAAATTGAGCTAGCTGCAGTGTCAACCTTTGATGAAAGTAAATCCTCTTTTGCCTATTCTCTAGTTACATGCCTTATTAGGAAGATGATAGGCTAAAAGCCCACATCCTAGGTGATGTCAAACTAATTAGCAAATTAGTGGAAGACATCTTAGTCTCAAATGGCTTTGCAACATTATAGCTCCAGAAGCTTACTGCAATAAATTATTACTTTAGGAAATTAATTTCCTAGTGCTGGATTCACTTGAAGTGTATATATAAAATGCATTTGCCTAGAGAAGATTCTTTCCCTGACATTGGATGGAAAACAAGATTAAAAAATTAAGCATTGGTAAGTCATGATATGTTTTCAGAGGGTTTTTTAAATATTTTGGTACCTAGGTTGCAAAGATCCTCCTCAGTGAAAGAGAACTGCTTGGCTTTGAAAGACTTTGAGTTTTGAAGGATTACTCCTAAGCTCAAATTCTGTCCAAGTTAGTATTTACTGAAAGTTGATTAACTTGTTGGAAGTTCAAACAGTACATAATGCAAAAAAATAAGGATGCAAAATGAAGGCGATAACTGCCCCAAATTATTTACCATAAGATCAACTGCAGAAGGTAATAAATAAGAAGCAGGAAAAAAGGAATAACTTCCTGTAGACTTTTTAATTCTTGTACTGGTTTATTTGTTATGGATACTGGAAGAAGGAAGTCTTTAAATATATGAAGACTAAGCTGAATTATTGTATGGAACAACCAAAAATGACTGAAAACCATCAAATGGCCTTCAGTCCAGAACAGAAATATTGGAAGTAGTATGAATTTATGCAAGATAATGAAATGATTTACAAACATTTCTAGGGGCAGAGAGAACATCTGTTTTTCTTCTTTATAACTTATCTGAAAGCATAGAGTTTGTCTTCATGTTGAAAAACTCGAGGTGCTGCTTGTTTAAATGCATCTGTTAAACAATTTTCATTAATCTTTTCATAATTAGCTATTTCTTTAAATGCTCTGAAGGTATCTGCTTTAAATCTAGTATTAGATTGGAACATTAAAAAAATCATCCTTGGTACTAATGTTGTTTCTCTTAATATTTTTGTCTTGATGTTTTAGTGATTGTAACTGGAATTAACAAAATGGATAAAATAAAGCCAATCTATTCTTTGTTTGCAGAGTATCTATCACAATTATAGTCACATAAATTATAGACCAAGATTTTCCATACAAAAGTAAGAGCCTGAAGAAAAGTAAGGAAACCAATTCAAAAGTTGACTATTGTTTTATTTCCCAGGTAACATGAATATCCAGACATGGGACTGGAAGGTTCACAACCTATATAAGCAATGTTATGTCTCTGCCTATATTACAAAAGCAAACCAAAATTATTCTCGGTGATCAGAGGGAAAAATTCCTGGGTACATCCTGGGAATCTAGTGTTGTGTGATGCATAGGAAGACTACTTTTTCCACTAACCTTTTCCCTTTGCATATTGTCCCACCGTTATGTATGTAAATTGCTCAGAACTTCTACTGATGAGTATAACTAACAGACTGTATTTACACACTCTCATATGGAGGTCTGCTTTCATTAATTCTTATTTTTATATCATCTCTACAAAATAGCCTATCTGTAGTCTTTTAGTTGTCTATTTGAAGGTCCTAATGTCCATGAAATGTTAAATGCATATTGACTATATAATGAAATAGTATTTTCCCATGGACTTCAGTAAAGCATGTAACATTTGTGATCCTTATGTTTATTCCATGGATAAGATAGACAGGTGAATACTGGATGAATATCTACTTTTTCATGTAAAAACTGGCAAAGTGTATTTGGGACACACACACACACACACGCGATGATTTTACTAACTACGTATCATTAAATCTCAAACAGAAAATATATGCTCACTAGCTTGTGGCCACACCATCCTGAACATGCTCTATTTCATCTCAGAAGCTAAGCAGCACCGGGGCCCAGTTAGTACTTGGATGGGAGACTGCTTGGGAATACTGAGTCAGGTGTTGTAGGCTTCTCGTAAAGGGCCATGAGATGATGAAGGGATTAGAATATCTGTCATATGAGGACAGGTGGAGAGAGCTGTGACTGTTTAGCTTTGAGAAGAGAAGGCTGGGGATTGAGGGGAGAATCTTATCGCTGTGTATAAATACCTGATGAGAGGGAGCAAAGGAGAGACAGGCTCTCTTTAGTGGTTGCCAGTAACAGAAAAAGAGGCAGTGGGCACAAACTGAAATACTGAAAATTCCATGTGAACACAAACCACCTTTTTTCCCTACTGTGAGGGTGATCAAATACTGGAAGAGAGTGCCCAAAGAGTTTGTGGAATCTCCATCCTTGGAGATACTCAAAACATGACTGAACAAAGTCCTAAGCAATCTCTTCTTGTGAACTCTCCTTTGAGATGGGTACTTTTATCATGTTTTAAAGGGTTATTTTTGCTCAAGGGGCGTGTGTTTTGATGGGGAGGTAGGAATGGTGTGTTGGTGTGTAGCTTTGTTTGTTTTGTCTTGTCTGTTTGTTTGTTTTTAAGAATAGTTCTAATTGGTCCAGTTGGAAGGGATCCACAACGATCATCTAGTCCCAGGCCTACTAAAAGTTTAGGCTTAGTAATGAGGGCATTGTCTACAGACAGGCACGGGGCACTGACCACCTCTCTAGGAAGGCTCTTCCAGCATTGACCACCCTCTCAGTAAAGAGATGCTTCCTAATGTCCAGTCTGAACTTCCTCTGGCGCAGCTTTGAACCCTTCCCAATATTTATTGTATTCTCATTTAGAGAAATGGGACTGCTGACTCCTGTTGAGCCTGCTGTCGATCGGCACCTCCAGATCCCTTTCTGCAGGGCTGCTCTCCAGCCACTCCTCTCCCGATTTATACTTGTGCCCAGCATTACTCCATCCCAAGTGCGGAATCCAGCATTTGGTCTTGTTAAATTTCATGCCGTTGATGATTGCCCGATGCTCCAACCTACCCACATCCCTCTGCAAGGCCTCTTGTCCCTCGAGAGAGTCAACAGCACCTCCCAGTTTGGTATCACCAGCAAACTTGCTAAGGGTGCTTTCAACATCCAGATCACTGATAAATATATTGAACAGGACTGGCCCTAGAACTGAGCCCTGAGGAATACTGCTGGTGACCGGTCGCCAGCCAGATACAGCCCCATTCACTACAACCCTTTGAGCCCTGCCCTTCAGCCAGATCTTCCCCCAGCGTGCCGTGTACCTGTTCATCTGACAGATGGACAGTGTATCCAGAAGGATGCTGTGAGGGAGAGCATCAAAAGCCTTCCTAACATCCTGAAAAAAACATATCCACCACCTTCCCTCCATCCACTAGGTGTGTGACTTTATCGTAGGAGATTGAATGAGTCAGACAGGACTTTCCCTTTGTCGACCCCTGTTGACTGTGCCTGATGACTGCATTATGCACCCAGTGGCACCTAGTCTGATCTTCTCCATAATTTTAGGGCGTACTAAGGTTAGGCCAATAGCTCTGTAGTTTACTGAGTATTCCCTCATGCCCTTTCTGAAGACTGGAATAATGCTGGCTAGCTTTCAGTCAGTGAGGGCCTCCCCAGACTCCCCAGACCTTTGGAAGATGGTTGAGAGGGGTCCTGCCTTAACATTGGCTACCTCCTTCAGTACTCTGGGATGAATCCCATCAGGCCCCATGAACATCCAGCCAATACAGCTGGTCCCTTACCATTGCAGTGTCCACAAATTGGAAAGGCACTGTTCCCGTAGTTGTGGTCCTCTGACTCAGGGGACAGGGCAGCCCAAGGTCAATGAGTATCGTTAAAGATTGAGGCAGAAAAAGCATTGAATGCCTCTGCTTTTTCTTCATCCCTCTTTGTCAGGTGACCGTCTTCAACAAGTGTTGGTCCAATGTTTCTTCAGACCTGCTTTTGCTATTACCACGCTTTAAAAAGCCTTTCTTGTTGTCCAATTTCAGCTCTAGTAGAGCTTTGGCCTTTCATGTCTTCTCCCTGCATTTGTGAACCAGGGCTCTGTAATCTTCCTGCGAAGCCTGACCTTGTTTCCAGAGATCATTCCATTTCTTTTTCCTCCTGGGTTCCAAGAGGGGTTCCCTGTTCAGACAAGTTGGTCTTCTGCTCCTCTTGCTCGACTTGTGACACCATGGCATTGCCTGTTCCCATGCTTCTCAAAGGTGGTTTTTAAAGACTGACCAGCAGTCGTGGACTCCTAAGCTCTCCAAAGCAGATTCCCAAGGGCACTGCTAAGTAGCTCCCTGAATAGCTTAAAGTTTTCTCTCTTGAAATCCAGGGCAGCAACTCTGCTGACCTTTTTTCTCATTCCACTGAAAATTTTGAACTCGATCATTTTGTGATCACTGTGACCAAGACAGCCACCTGCCATCACATCTCCCGTGAGTCCTTCTCTGTTCACAAACAACAAGTCTAGGAGGGCATCTTTCCTAGTTGGTTCGCTGAGTACTTGTGACAAGAAGCTATCTAGTACAAACTTCAGGAATTTCCCAGACCTGCTCATCACAGCAGTATGGCATTCCCAGTTGATGGCTGGGAAGGGCTACCGATGCAGAAATTTCTCCTAATTGCCTATAGAATAACTCATCAGTGCTACCATCCTGTCTGGGTGAGGGGTAGCAGATACCCACTACAACATCTCCTTTGTTTTCCATCCCCCTAATTCTCACCCAGAGGCTCTCAACCACATCATCCCCAACTGTAAGGGCTGTACAGTTACACCTCTCCCTTACAGATGGCGCAGCTCCTCCACCTTGACTGCTCCGCTTATTCCTCCTGAACAGCCTGCAGCCCTCCATCCCAGCACTCCAACTGTGGGACTCGTTCCACCAAGTCTCTTTAATACTGATGACATCACAGCTCTGGGAACTGACCAATGCTTCCAGTTCATCCTGTTTGTTTCTCATACTGCGTGTGTTGGGGTACAAGCATTTCAGATGTGCTCCTGAGCCCTCAGTGCTTCCTGGAGCAGCAAAAAATGTTCCCATTAGCATTGCCACCCTCAGACAATGCCATACCAACCCTTGGCTTACCAACAGGAGAGCTGAAGGTATCCCCTTCTTCCAGTGATTCTAGTTTGAAGTCCTCTCTATCAGTCCTACCAGCTTATGAGCAAAGAAGTGTTTTCCCCATTGGGACAGACGGTTGGATCCTGTCAGGCCCCAGCATACCCTGTATTGCTTATATAGGTTGTAGGACTTTCCAGTCCCATTTCTGGATATACAAACTATCTGGGAAATAAAACAATATTTAAATTTAAGATAGCATTTATTAATGCTTCACTTCTGATTTTAAAGTGTGGTCAGATAGGCATACCTATCTTGCCACATATCTCATGCCCCTTTCTCCTCAACATCTGTTTTCTTTCTTAAATCTAACCTTCTTAAGAGAGAACCTGCTTTATTGTTGATTGCCCTCACAACAAGACGTTGGCAATAGCTGTTCAACATGCAAAATACAATGAGTGATTATTTTATGCAGTGTGGTAAAGCTTAAATTTTTGTGGAGAAAATGGCATACGTGTGTTGCATATCAATAAAAATTAAAATTTATTTGATTTGTAGTAATACTATATTCAAGTCAAACCTGAAAAATAAAAATGTTCATGGGAAGATTCCTTGACTTAATGAGCATACACTAGTTCATAGCTTTAGAAGAATGAGATAAAGAAAATGCACGCAAAGATGTATTTCTATTGTTTTATTTACATGTTTTATGATCATTTTTATAGTATCCTGTATCTTTCCTTTGGACAAAATTTTATCCAATTGTAATAGGACAAAGATCTCATCATGTGTGATTTATTGATTACATTTGCACACACAGATAACAGTATAATAGAATCATAGAATGGAAAAAGACTTTTGAGATCATCAAGCCAAACTGTACTGGTCCACTACTAAATCGTATCCCTGAGCACTTCATCTACCCATCTTTTAAATACCTCTAGAGAAGGGGACTCCACCACCTCCCTGGGCAGCCTCTGCCAGTGCTTGAGAACCCTTTTGATTAAGAACTTTTTCCTAATGTCCTAACTGAACCTGCCCTGGTGCAACTCGAGGCCATTTCCTCTTATCCTATCACCTATCACTTGGGAGAAGAGATCAACATCCACCTCACTACAACCTCCTTTCAGGCAGTTGTAGAGAGCAATAAGGTCTCCCCTCAGCCTCCTCTTCTCCAGGCTAAACAACCCCAGTTCCTTCAGCTGCTCCTCATAACACTTTTTCTCCAGCCCCTTTGCCAGCTCCATTGCCCTTCTCTGGACACACTCCAGCCCCTCAATGTCTTTCTTGTAGTGTAGGACCCAAAACTGAACACAGGATTTGAGGAATGACCTCACCAGCACTGAATACAGGGGCAGAATCACTTCCCTGGTCCTGCTGGTCATGCCTTTTCTGATACAGGCCAAGATGTCATTGACCTTCTTGGCCACCTGGGCACACTGCTGGCTCATGGTCAGTCACTGTCAACCAGCACCCCCAGGTCCTTCTTTTCCAGGCAGCTTTCCAGGCACTCTTTCCCAAGCCTGGAGCTGCACAGGGTTGTTGTGGCCCAAGTGCAGGACTCAGCACTTGGCATTTGTGTGAGAAAACACATAAAGTATATTTTCATTCTCCACTTAATTACTTAATTCTTTATTTTCAGGTTGATATTTTGTATATGAGTGAATCATCTGTGTTGATGTTAAAGTTTCTTCTCTTTATTACAATGTAATTTTCAATAACTGCAGAATTAAGAGCAACTCAAAGTTATGTTGAGATTTAGCTTGTGTCTGTCACTACTTCTTTCCTGATCCTTCAAAATAAAATTTAAACCCGATTCTGGTAATTAGAATGCAAGCTTCCCTGTTGAGGAGTGTTACTGACTGGGCAGTTAATTTAACATGATAGCTCAATGATTTTGAAGTATAATCTCCATAATCCATGTTACAAAACTTTTTTATTTACCATTCCTCCCTTCCTAGAATGAAATCACTTTGCACAATTTGAAGTATCTCCCATTCCCCTTCCCTAGTTATTCTAGAACTTTGAAAAATATTACCAATAAAATAGCAATACCAATAAAATTTTCAGCCTGGTTGGAGAACTTGGAAATGTGCATGCTTGAATTTGGAAAAGGTAGTGTACTCATTTGGCATTGTGATGGGTTGACCTTGGCTGGCTACCAGGTGCCCACCAAGACCCTCTCTCACTGCCACTCCTCATTGAGAAAGGGGGAGAAAATAAGATGAAAAACTCGTGGGTCAAGATAAAGGCAGTTTAATAAAAGGAAAGCAAAGGCCATGTGTGTAAGCAAAGGAAAACAAAAAGATTTATTCTGCACTTCCCATCAGCAGGTGATGTCCAGCCACTTCCTGGGAAGTAGGGCCTCAGTACATGTAGCAGTAGCTTCAGAAGACAAACGCCTTAATAACGAATTCCCCCCCCCCTCCTCCTCCTTTCTCTTAGCTTTTATGGCTGAGCAGACGTCATACAGCATGGACTATCCCTTTGGTCAGTTTGGGTCAGCTGTCCCAGCTGTGTCCCCTCCCAACCTCTTGCCCACCCCCAGCCTACTGGCCTTTGGGGGGAATGCTGGAGAAACAGCCTTGATGCCAATACACTGGATTGTTATCAACACTGTTCTAGCTACAGATGCAAAGCACAGCACTAGGAGGGCTGCTATGGGGGAAATGAACTCCATCCCAGCCAGACCCAGTACAAGTACTTTGAACAGCTGATTGAAAACATTCTGTTGAGTTTAGAATTAATAAATTATGAGTACTGTTTTGTGAATTTTCTCGATTTCAATGTATTAGTATACTGTTACTGCTGCAAACAAGATTATGATGTTTAACACTTGTTTTTTATAACAAATTTGTGAGGAAGTGGAGTGTGATTGCATGGAAAAACAAAATCTCATACAGAGGAAAAACTAACTGGTCTAACATTTTAAAATCTTATTTTTCTTATTTGAACAGTATTGCTGAGATCATTGAACATTATAGGAAAGAACAGATTGTTGAAGGATATTACCTTAAAGATCCTGTTCCAATGCAGGTAAAACTTCATCTCTGAGCATTTGTTATTGAAAATTTTGACTTAATCCTCAAATTTTTTTAATCTAGGAAAAGATTTACAATGGAAGTATCCATGATAGTTAAACAGCAACATCTCCTCCTGAATTTTTGTTTTGAGCTCGTTTGTTTTTTCATTTTATTCTCATATACATTCATTTATCTAAGGTTGGCTTGTAGTAAACAGAAGATATGGTAAGCTTTGTCTATGCTCTGGAATATAAATGCTCTGTATTGTGCCTCCAGCTTTGGTCCCTGATTGAACCAATGCTGTGCCTTAATACCGTATTGGGGTAGCGGGAAAACTAGGCTGCCCTTGATTCTTCTGTTTCTGGCATCTTTCTTCCACCAGAAGAGACTAATATGCACATAAAAGCTTCAGAGATGATCAGGAGGCTGGGATTACAGGGCATGTTCTGGAACTTTGTTGCCTTGTAGCATAAATTCATCCTAAGAGACCACTGATAGTAAACAACCACACCACCTAGTTTTTCATAAAGTTATAGCTAGTTCTAAAGTATATTTGTATACTTTGTTCCCTATCTGTTCTCAGACTTCTCTGTTTTGATGGTTAGGAATCTGGTTTTCATTTCCAATCTAAATAGTTACCGCTTTATTAGATCTATTTTATTAATATTTTAAAAATAAGTTATTGGTGGTATAATTACATTGGTTGTGTGTTCTCCCATACACTGTCATGCTCTGTTTTTGAAGAAAAAAAATTCAGAAGTCTTGTGTACTATTCAGTTCAATCTAATAGACTTCCTGTTTCTAATTTGAAATTAACTTTAAAACATTTTTCAGTAGATATGTTGTTTTGTACATACATTTTGTTTCTTTCATAGCTATGTTATGGATATTATCTTGAGTTAGTAAAACTTTTGGTATTGCTTCTGTTATGAATCCTGTAATTCCTATTACTGAAATGTTTTTCATCTTGCCTTTGTCTTGTTGTTCAAAACCATAATTCTTATAGATATATGAGGGGGGACGGAGAAAGGTAGAATATTTAGTGTGGAGCCAGTGTATATATCACTTCATCTCAATAATGTTCTGACTGCTGGACAGTCTTGCTTTTCATGTTTTCTTACCTTTGCTGACTCAGTAAGGTCAAACTTGACTTTGCTTTTCGCTATTCTAGCTTGGTATTTACATTTCCAGATCTTGGTTTTCTATATGAATTTATCCTTTTTCTATTTCCTGTTTCTACTTTCACCTATTTTTTTTTTTTGTTAGAATGATACTACTCATTTAGGATATGAATGCTAATAAGAATAGTGAGGGACTATGCAACTTTGTGTGTTAATCGTTCAATTTTAACTGTGATCTGCACCCTTGTTGATTCAGAGTTTATGCTTAATTGCTCAGTCTCAAAAGCCTTGGTAGAAGATAGTTAGAAGCTAAATAACCTTTAAAGGTTATTTACTTGTGTAAATTTTGCATAAATCACTGTGAAAGACGCTGCTTTCTATTTAGTGTTAAATAAAAACGGATGTTACTTTGTGAAAGTAGTCTGTATTTAAAACTTATTTTTCTTCTTATATTATAATTCTGGCCTAATCGTTCCACAAGAAATAGTTATATATTACATTGCTGGCAAAGGTATTATATTAAATTCTATTAGTTTGTTAGGACATATGAAAGAATAGTAATAAAGTATTAGTAGCATTCAATAAAATCTCAGTTGTAGCTTGATGGTATGCAATTATTTCATGGTGATTTCTGAGCTTAAAAAAATGTCAATTTCTTCCTTGTTTACCAGCATCAAGAACAAGTGCTTAATGATATGGTCGATGGAAAAGAAATCTACAATACAATTCGTCGCAAAACAAAGGATGCTTTTTATAAAAATATTGTCAAAAAAGGATATCTTCTGAAAAAAAGTGAGTTCTGCTCACTTTTCTGTATTTTTTTTTTTTTTAGAAAATGCAGTTATGGATGTATATTTTGGGTAGTACTGGTACTAGTGGAGGCAAAATTGAAGTGAGCAAAAAGTGTTAGAACTAGAGCTGGTTTAATTTTGTTTTTCTAAGTTAGTTAATATGTTTAATTTAAAATCTATATTCTGTGTACAAGGTATATTGAGACTTTTTTAAGGTTCTGACACAGTCAACATAACATTAGTCATCTCTATATATCCTTGAAGAATTACCATTGAGCAAGATTTTGAAGTTCCGAGGAAGCTTGTCCCTTTCCAAGTATCATTATTTTAGGTTTTCCATTTTCATTAAAGTTGATTTAAAATAAATAAATAAATAAAATAGAGTAATAATGTTTCTGCATATGACAAAGACAGTAGCTAAAACAATAAGTAACAGACAGTGACCTGGACAGCAAGCAAAAGTGAGAAAAAAAGTAAGCATTTAAATATAGCCAAATTTAAAAGAAAGATTCAAAGAAGATAAAAACTAGGTCCTCCAAGTAAAGCAAGGAAAGCATCTCTTTTCTTGAGAGTGCTAATTCTGAGAGAAGGTGTAGAAGGATGTAGTAGGGTGAGGAATCAGCTGAGAATGAACTTGAATTTTTTTACATAAAAGAGATAATGAGATACTTTAATTGTGCAAGCAGGACTACTGAGTAGGTGTGGAGAGATGCACCTGCATACAGAATAGAAATTTAATAAAATCACTCTTCAATCTAGTAGAGTATAACTGGATGTTAGTTTTCCAAAACAGTGAGTATTAGTGCTAATTATTAATGAAGGGTTGTGGTGGATCCATGATGATCAAGTTGAAAATTAAGGCTGAATATTTTTCTAAAAGGTACTGTGGTTTATGTATAAATTAGTTGCAGAAAGTTCTTTATCAGTTGTAATTCAGTGGACATTAAACAATGAGTGATTTATTTTTTATTTATTCAGTGGCTAAATCCACATTTTCCTGATACATCTAATGTGTCTTCCAACAAACCTTGACATTTAAATCTCCGATTATTTTTTTTTTCATTAATGTTTTTTCTGAAACATATAGAGCTGATCAAATTTTTGGATATAGGTGTGTTTGGGGCATGGTTGTGATCCAAGTTTGTATATATTATATTCCCATTTCTGTTCTTCAGTTATTCTGATTTAAGGTATTGTGATGCAATCTGTTATGCTGATCAGTTGATTAGAGTTTAAGAATAGTTTTCTCATGTCAAGAGTAATCTATTTCTTAATTAAAATAGCCATAATAAGTTGGTCAATTACAGTATCACACATTATTTGCAAACTATATAGACAGTCTTCCCACTGATATGAACAGAGCTCATATGCATTTACTTAATCCTGTTGAGATTAATGAAAATGTTTAGAGAACCATTTAAAATTGTGCTTGAATCTGTGAAGAGGATCTAGTTTTAGCTACATGCTGCAAAAAACTGAGTATGGATACTGGTGCTATTGCTTAAGAGTGATGAACTGTACATTGTTCTTCTGTTAGTATTTTGATGGAAACATTACCGCCCTCTATTTTCTTCATTTACAAAATTTACATTGTCTTTAAAACAATATTGTAACTTCTTGCTTGCTTTCCTTACAGGTAAAGGAAAGAGATGGAAAAACTTGTACTTTATATTGGAGGGAAATGATGCCCAGCTTATTTATTTTGAAAGTGAAAAACGAGCCACAAAACCTAAAGGATTAATAGACCTTAGTGTGTGTTCAGTCTATGGAGTACATGACAGTTTATTTGGCAGGTAAGGTACTGGCTTTTAATTTTTGTGCATGCAGCAGGACAGTTAACTACTAGTTTAAGGCATATACAAGATATGGAGAATATGTCACTAATGAACAAGTTGTCCTGGCACAATAAACTTTCTTTTTGATACCTGAGCCCTGGTAATTTTCCACATGTGGTATTTTTAGCTTTTTCTGATTTAGAAACGAAAGCATTGTGACTCTTGGTTCATATTGCATTTTATTCCATAGTTGGTGTAGATTGCAAGAGCATATGTAGACAGATTTAACTGATTAACAGTAACTTGTTAAGCCATGGCAACTTGGTTGCTAGCAACTGTTCATAAACAATTTCTAGTAGGATACTTTAGAACTTAGTCTTAAGATTTTCTCATGTAATATGATGTGATAATGATTTTTCCTTTTGCATTGTCATTTTTCAATATTGTGTATTAATTGTTCCACATTTCATATTGCAGGCATTAAAAAGATTACAAAGCAACTGTATTGAGGGTTTTAGTCCTATTGAACCAAGAACTGATAAGATCAAGAATTTTGTCAAATCCAAATGATCTGCATTCTTTTGTTGATAGGTATTAGAAAGCTAGATTAGTTATATAACTTATCAGGGCTTTTCTCTTTAAGAATCAGTAAGAATCAGTTTAGACCAATGTTAGAGCAGTAAGATAGGTCATATAAGCAAACATTTTGCAAATTATTTTTGCAAGATAATTATATTCAGAGATCTATTTCACAGTTTCATTTACTGTAGTAATTTTGATTATTCAAAATATGTCAACTGCAAGTGATGTGATTATTGACAAAGAAGTTGAGAATTAAAATGCTTTCTGATATCATTGGTAACTAAAATGAAAGAGATCATATCTTTTTTTTTCATTCTTCACTACAAGAAAATGCATAGTTCTGTGTGATATAGAAGAAAAACATGCATTTACTCCTATAAATGTCATTATTTTTTCATAACATATAGAAAAATGAATAATACAGAAGCTCTGGTTATTCCATGCATCTTAATATTTATTAAAAGTATTTAATTAACTTTAAGTCTTTTCACACAGATAATGTGAAGATAGATGTTTAAAATTAGTGGCATTGCTTAAGCTGCAAAGATCTGGTGTTCTTGCACCATCTGATCTTTATACATTTCTCAATCATTTTGAAAAATCTACGCAACTATTGGTACAAGGAGCCATAGATATGATCATACCATTTAAAAAAAATTACTGAAATGTTCCTAATGAAAGTTGGAAATTATGCAGGAAGTCTTGGTGTAGACTGTAAACAAGGAACATTTTGGTTAATGGTAACTGTCTGTTAAGCAGCTTCTAAGAAACACTGTACTATGAGTTAAAATACAGTTGGATAATAAGTAATACTAAAAGTGTGGGTAGAAGGAGATGCATGGTTGCCTCTGCTTGGAAAAGCTGTTGATGAAGAACTGCAGCTGAGATAAAATTCCTCTTATGTTTTAAGCAGGTGGTAAACACTACCTTTCCTTTTTTCTCAGAAGTACAGTGAGGGCTATGGCTTTGCATGTCTTTGGTGACAATGATTTAAGTAGCCCCTGATCTAGCTACTTCTTGCCCCCCTCCCAATCTTCCTGTGGGCATGTACCAGTATTTCACTAAGCAATGGATGAGGGGAAGACTGAAACATCATTTGCAAGTGAAGTAAGATCCTTCATGTAACCCTGTGTTTGGGAGAGCTAAATTTCCTTGAATGTAATGTAGAAGGCCTTGAATAAAGTGTGTACTTCAGCTTGTAATGTAACAGCACAAAATATTTTTGATACTTCTTGACAAATGAGTATCACACATATTCAATGACTAGTATGTAATCCAATACACATTTTATTGATTGTGAGAGCTGCAGAAGGCTTTCAGATAAGGAATTCTTTATGTTGATATAGTTTCCTGAACTCTTAAAACAACAAATTCATAATGCATGATTAATTGGTTGGGATCTAATGCTGAACCTGTGCATCATTTAAAATGTTTGTGGGGAATAGTCCTCATTAACAAGTCTTTTATGTTATCTGGTGTATCTTGCCCTGACTGTACGTCACTGTACATGCATATTCAATATAAACTGTTCCAAGTTTCTTAAATATTCTGAAATAAGCTAGTTGAACTTCAGTGCAATTTTCTTGAAATTACATAATTCATTTAAACCAAAAGGCACTTTTAAAACATGTAGAAATGTTTGTTGTTGGGGTTTTTCCTGTTTCCAAGTGTGATGATGCTACATTTTTGTTCTGTTTGTTTTTAAGGCCAAACTGTTTTCAGATAGTAGTTCAGCACTTCAGTGAAGAGCATTACATCTTTTACTTTGCAGGAGAAACTCCAGAACAAGCACAGGTGATAACTTTTGTTGGTAAATATAATTTTAAAAGTAATTTTTTGTTTTGTAATGTTTAATGATCTTATCTTTCTCTAATAGAAAGCAAGCATATCACAGATGGTGTCTATGTCTACATTAGCAAATATTACCATAAAATAGTAACAGATCTGTAAGGGAAATAGTTGATGCTGAGAATCCTACACCTACAATACCTGCACTTTAGGGATTTTACTTTGGACAAGTTCTAGTCTGGTCCCATGGATTGAACTACTATTAGATATTTCTGGAGAATATCTTTTGGAGTAGTTCAGTCCAGAAAAATTGTTTTCTCTCCAGCACTCTTCCATGTAATGAACCAGAGCATGGTAAGTGGGTGTTTTGCTTCAAGAACATGTTCCTGATATGAACTAAAATGCCAATGCAGGTATGTCCACCAATCAAACTCTTATTGAGCCTTTTACAGTTATTTTTCCTGTCTATAAATTGGTCATTGTTTATACTCTCAGGCACTGATCTTGCAAGATCAAGAAAAACAAGGGACTTTTTTTGTTTTACATTGGTATCATTTAGTTATTAGCTCTAGCAGTTAATGTTTGCTGATTAAGAATTGTAGGAATGGAGTCTAATTCTCTAAAGGTCACCCACCAACAGGAGAGCATATGGAAGATGTGACAATGTCCTTATTCGTTAAGTGTTTTGGTATTCCAGAGCTCTGAAATATACCTGTTTTGTCAGAGTTTAAGCTATGCATTTGTTTTCATTTGAGAATGTGTAGCAGGCAGAGTATCCTGTCAGGGCAGGCAGAATATTCTGTCCTGTTTTCTGAACATTTGGTACAATCTGCTTTTGGTTTAGATTTGCTTAATACTTAAGCTGTTCACTGCATTTATACAGAGTACTGGGATTTCTTTATAAAATGATTCTGGTTCAGGCAAGTCAGATGTTTTACTGATACTTCTGTTCTCAGAAGTTACAGCTGTCTGTACCTTGTAACATTTCACAGAAGAATAGTTTTGTTGGTATACTATGGAAAACTTGATGGATTTCATATAATATGGTCAGTATCAAAGCAGCTGTCCAGTGGATTGCATGTTGTCTGAGGTTTGTCCAAACCATTAAAGGAATGTAATATGGAGTTTAGCCTCATATGCTAGTGTCATTGTGCACACTTGTAACGTTAAATAGTTGAGATTCTGACAGATGGCTAAGGAGGCCTTCCCGTCAAGTCTTGAGGTTCAAAACAGACCCCTTTGCTTTCTATGCGTCCCCTCAGAGAGAAGCCCAGCTGTGACTGAATCTATTTTTAGTCCCAGGCTTGGTCGACAGTTTATGACTAAGGATGATGTGTGTGTGCTCTTACATGTTTTTCCCACAAGTCAGAATCCGGTTACCCATGAGTCTCCTTAGAGACTGGTGCAAACAGGGTTAATGAGTGTGGCCTGAAGCCTGAATGTGGGGCGGCCACTCTCGGCAATGCCTGTGTCACTTATTTCCCAATGCTGGAAGCAATAAGTGATTTAATTCAAGTGACAGATAAAAACAATTTTGGGATTGCTGTTGATAAATTCAGTTGCTGCATTAGCACTTCAACACTTATAACTGGTTAACTATTAGCATTTATGTATATATATATGTAGCAAATAACAATAAAAACTTGAGTTAGTAGTTATTTTCCTGGGGAAACATCTGACAGAGTCAGAGGCACACAACTTTTACCAAAAAAATATTCCTTCTTGGTGGAGAACAGAGGTCCAGGCCCATTGACCTGTCCATCAGGTAAGGTAGTCATTTTTTTCGCCCCAAGAAAAGGTTTCAGATGCCAGTTTTATAGTTTTTGCAAACTCTTTGTCGCCTCTTGGCAAGGTGGGGACTGAGTTCATAGGTGTTGATTGGCCCTTGGCAAGGCCGTTTGTGTCGTCACGCCTTCGAGGCAGGTAGCTCAGTCCATGCTTTCTGGGGTGTTTCTGTTTTTAACTGAAGCAACACCAGGCTGCGAGGCCATCGTCTCACCCCAGTATGAGTGTCAGGCCACCTCTCAATCGATCTGTTCTGCCAGATGCACTGTCCATTGCTGGCTGCTCCCTCTTGCCAGCCGCTCTCTTTTGCAAAAACAAGCTCTCCTTTACAAACTCACAATGAATTTGGTGTTTGCCATCCACAGGGACTAGCAAGTCTGTTAGACCACAATACTATGGTGCATTGCTCTTATTTGCTGCTGTAAACCTTAGCATTTAAGGGGATAGGTTTTCCTGTTAGGAGGGGTAATAAAGATGACATTGCATCTAGGAAATTTTTAGATTAATTTAGAGTATTTAGTAGGTTCTATGTTTTTTTACTTGCTTTTCCTTATTTGAATAATAAAGCAAACTAATAAAAATAGTTGACAGTTCTTCCTTTTGTGGAAGGTTTTGAAAGCTAATATTTCACTCCCAAAACAGTTTACCTGGGAAAATATGGAAGGTAATGTAAAGGACAAAACTGAAAATATTTTTTTCTTTAATGGTATTATTAAATTGTACTTTGAGAGTAGGTAGCAGATCTTTGAGCTACACCCTTATGAATGTTAGTCAAAGACTAAATTTTGTGCTTCATAACAGCTTATAAAATTGGGGTGGGGTGTGAAAACAAGAGAATGAGGCTATAGCATGTGTTCCACCTTCCAAAGTGTCTACTCTATTTTATGTATTTGTGAGCAGATAAAAAGGGGGTGTAGGTTATACTTTTCAGTGCTTTTCTGTTAATGCTGCTTTGTTTTCTGTTGGAAGCATATGGAGTAAAATATGACTGCAATATAAAAATAGAGGAGAGTGATAAGAACAATTTGACTTCTTAACTGTTATCTTCTCAGAAGCAAACAAGTCTTGCTTCATTTTATATACCATTTTTTATTTATTAAATATGGCTAATGTGGCAAATTGATAAAGGCCACACTGTATATCCATTAGTAATGCTTGATTACTAAGAGAAACTTTCAGATTTGCAAATGCTTTATTTAGTTTTACTGAGAAAGATATGAATTTTGCTTTACTGTTCAAACCTTCATACTTTGAATTGCATTACAAGGTGGTTCTTTTTAAGCTAAAGAAACAACTTCAGATGATTCAATGTATTATTATTTTTTTAGACATGTCCGTTCTAATGCAAGAAGATGAATCTGACTTTTTGTTACACTGTTTTGTGCCTTTCTCTTTTAGGACTGGATGAAGGCTCTGCAGATGTTTTGCAATTTAAGGAAAAACAGTCCAGGGACATCAAATAAACGTCTACGTCAGGTGAAGCTATGTAGATATGGAGGAAGAAGGGGAGACGTTGTCTCCTTGTTACAAAATGATGATGATACATCTCAGAACTTTCCTTTTCAACAGCAGTAAATCCTGCATGTACTTACTTACTCTTGAAATTGTGCAATACCTTCGCTAAACCAACTGGAATTCAGTTTTGACCAGTCCGTATTTGACAGACTTATGTCATGTACCCAAAATATTAGTATAAATAATAGTATTCATTTTTAAGTGACAAATACATGATGAACTGTGATTATGGCTTAATTTCTTTTGGTATCTTGAGAGTACTGTTGTGGCTAAAATTTCTTACAGAGGTAAAGGACAGATGGCCATAAATGGCTACATCACTGATGATTGGAGAATAACAGCTCAACATGAGCCAGCAACATGTGCTTGCAGCCCAGAAAGCCAACTGTATCCTGGGCTGCATCAGAAGTGTACCAGCAGGTCAAGGGAGGCAATTCTCCCCCTCTACTCTGCTCTCATGAGACCTCACCTGGAGCCCTGCATTCAGTTCTGGAGTCCTCAGCACAGGAAGGACAGGCTGAGAGAGTTGGGGTTGTTCAGCCTGGAGAAGAGCATGCTCTGGGGAGACCTTAGAGCAGCTTCCAGGACTGAAAGGGGCTCCAGGAAAGCTGGGGAGGAGCTCTGGATCAGGGAGTGCAGATATATGATGAGGGGGAATGGTTTTAAGCTGAAAGAGGGGAGATGGAGATCAGATCTTAGGAAGAAATGTTTTGCTGTGAGGGTGGGGAGGCCCTGGCCCAGGGTGCCCAGAGCAGTGGTGGCTGCCCCATCCCTGGAGGGGTTCCAGGCCAGGTTGGATGGGGCTTGGAGCCCCTGAGCCAGTGGGAGGTGTGTCTGCCCATGCCAGGGGGTGGAACTGGATGGGCTTTGAGGTCTCTTCCAACTCAAACCATTCTATGAACAGAAATCAAGAATCTCTGTTTTCTTTGAAGCGATGAATGTTGGAAGTAGTTGTTTTATCAGTCTGTGGAAAAAAGAATATTTTTTTGGTTTTTTGGAAACAGAATTATTCTGTGGTCAACATTAAAGATGACTGAAATGTTAGACTGCCTAATGGAATGGAATGGAGTAGAATATAGATGCTATTTAATATTTATTGTGTTCTCATTTAGGATACCTTTAGTTTTGATTTTCTTGTGTCAATGCATGAAGGAAATGGGAAAATTATTTTCATTAGAGGCTGGAATAAGTAAAACAGTTTCCAGGTACATAAGTGTGGGAAGTATTAGACTATTTAGAGAGGTGAAAAGTATAAATAGCATGAATGATCAAGGTAGATAAAGTGTATAAAGATAAAAAATCATATTTCCATGATTGTCTTACAGAAATTATATCAGTTTCAGGATTTCTTGAACTGTCCTTTGAAACTTCTGGTACTGAATATTTGGATTTAAATGGAACTTTGACCTGATCAAGTATGATATTTCCTGTATTTGTCTAAATTTACTGCAGTTGATATCAGTAGATATTTGATTAAGCTATTTATTGCATGCAGTTCAGAAGTTTGTAAAATAGTAGATGGTTTAAAATATATTTAATGTAAATTATTTCAGAGAGTTCACTTCTCATTTTCTGGAAATTGAGTTTCCAAGTGCTATTATTGTGAGAAACTATAGTACAGACTAATATCTTCCTTTTAATAGGGAGAAAACAGTGTAGTGTGTTAAAAAAAGGGAATTTTATGTAATCTACTATATTTTAGAATAGAATATTTTCTGTCAGAAGGGGCCTACGATGATCATCCAGTCCAACTGCCTGACCACTTCAGGGCTGACCAAAGTTAAAGCATGGTAGTAAGTGCATTGTACAAATGCCTCTTAAACACTAACAGGCACGGGGCACCGACCACCTCTCTAGGAAGCAGCTTCCAGCATTGACCGCCCTCTCGGTAAAGAGATGCTTCCTAATGTCCAGTCTGAACTTCCTCTGGCATAGCTTTGAACCCTTCCCATGTGTCCTGTCACTGGATCCCAGGGAGAAGAGCTCAGCACCTCTCTCTCCACTCACCCTCCTCAGGAAGCTGCAGAGAGCAATGAGGTCGCCCCTCAGCCTCCTTTCTCCAGGGGAGACAAACCCAGAGTCCTCAGCCACTCCTCACAGGACATGCCTTCCAGCCCTTTCACCAGCTTTGTTGCCCTCCTCTAGACACATTCAAGGACCTTAACATCCCTCTTAAATTGTGGGGCCCAGAACTGCCCACGGCCGTACAACAGGGTAATCACCTCTTTTGCTGTTTCATGCACCCCAGGATGCGGTTTGCCCTCTGGGCTGCCAGGGCACTGCTGACTCCTGTTGAGCCTAATGTGTTAGGAAAGCACCAAATATGGCATTGTGTTTGGAGTTGTCTATGGCTCTTAATCAAGATAAAATTCTTTGACTCCAGTAGAATTTTCTATGCATAGAAAAATTAGTACTTTCAAATCTTAATGTCTTGTAGGGATGGTTTTAAAAGTAAAAAATAAGTTAAAACCATGGTGGTGGAGGAGGTTTATTTTCAAGTTATTTGAGTTGCTCTTAGTTTGTCACTGATACCTCTTAAAATCTTGTTCCATTATTCCTGTTCCCTGCTCTTTCTATAAGGAAATTATATTTTGTACTTAGTATTTATACCTTAATGTTAAGTCTTCATATGGGAGGAATTCCATTCTTTCTTTCTTTAAAAAAAAGAAATAATTTTTTGGTATTTCCTTTAGGTCAGCAGTCTTGTTCTGCATGTAGAAGAAGCTCATACACTCCCAGTAAAACATTTTACCAATCCGTATTGTAACATCTACCTGAACAGTGTCCATGTAGCAAAAACACATATCAGGGAAGGGCAGAATCCTGTATGGTCAGAAGAATTTGTCTTTGAGTAAGTCTTAATCTTATTGAACTACTGAATTTCACTTTAAAGTTGCATTGCATTTAAGATTCTTTATGCTATACTGTTTCGCATATGTTTTAAAAAATACCATATGTATGGTTATATAGTAGCCACCTTTCAGCCACAAATGCATGGGTAGAATATTACATATACATCTAAGTATCTTTATTAATATAATTGTCTTTGGTTGATGATGAGAACTTAGGATTGAAATAACTTTAGAATGAATTTAAATGTTGGCCAGGTATAGTATTAATTAACACATTCTGTCTTTTCCCCTAGTGATCTTTCATCTGATATTAATAGATTTGAGATAAGTCTTAGTAACAAAACAAAGAAAAGTAAAGATCCAGATATATGTAAGTATTTTTCTGTAAAAGGTGCATATATATTGCAACAATGGATACAATTTTCATTGCTCTTCTCAAACATTGTCACAAGACAATTAAGTATATTCTGTGATTACCATACAGCTCTATTGGTATGTTTTGGATGTCTGTTACTGACTCTACATTAATGCTTTTACAATAAGAACCTGTCTGATTTTAGTAGTAAAATGGACAGTAATTCATTCCTATATATCTGATGGTTATGTTTCACTAAGTTAATTTCTTTAATCTGTTTTAAGCCCAGCTCTGTGGAGTTTCTTTTGTCCTTTTCAGGTATTTTATTGCTTTCAGTGAGAAAGAGGGAGGAAAGGTAGTACTTTCCTCACTTAAATAAATAAAAATCCAACTTGACAGTCTGTAGAACAAAATTTGCTTCAGTTCTGTGTCATTCTGTTCTCCCATTCTCTCTCATCTGTGTTACCAAGAATTTACTTTCCTCTGTTATATACACAGCTTCTTCAGCTGTTTTGTTTTTATTTTTCTATTCTAGCAAACTACTAGCAAGATGGTAAGGCTTATCAGCTTTCCAAAAAAAAAAAACACCCAACCAAAAACACCTTCCCCTAAAAAATTACACCTGTATTCTGAGCCACACAATGTGGGTTTTTTTGTTTTCAAGGTATTTTGTTTCACATCATACTTGTCTTGTAACTTCAGCCCTTTGCCTCCTCTCTGTTGCCTGCAGCGCCAACACCCTCCAACCCAAGATTTGTTCCAAGTGCTTTTCTGTTGTGTTCAGACCCATCCCAAAGCCTGGCACAGTATTTATAATCTGTTGTTATTGGTTTTGGTCTGCATGTATTGTGTTACTGGCCTGTTATGTTTGCCTCAGTGTCAATTTATTTATTTTTATCCACTCAGAGATTTGTAGAGAAACCTTGCCCAAAGTAGAATTACTTCAAAGACCAAATGCTCTTGCAGAACCTAATTCAATTTCAAAACTCTTGACCTTTCCTCTGACTGGAAAAGTTTCTGCATAATGGAAGGAAAAAAGATGTATTTTATTTGTCAGTCAAAAGTACTTCCTAATTGTAGTTGTGACCTGGTTCTTGCACAGTTCTTCTATTCATTTGAGCTAGAAAAATTATTTATCTGGGCCAAAGCTTTGGTTAGTAAAAGAACCTTTCAAAAGATAATTCATTAATGGAGTACTTTGGTAACTTTGTTTAAAGTGCTTTTGTAGTTTCTCTCTGTCCAGATTAAGGAGATTGTGCTACCTTTAGATGTATCCATCTGGGGGAAGATTATAAATTGTTTCTTTATCTAGGTCAAGAGGATTGGCAGTGTTTCTTGATTATAGTTAAGGTAGACTCTTAGAGTATAACCTAACAGTCCTTTCATTTTGGGATAGGGATTAGACCATATCAGCTTGAATTAACAAGCATCTTTGCCTACATCCCCATCCCTATTAAATATTTGTAGTATATGGGGGAAAAACTGTGCTAAAAGAGGCCTTATCCAACTTGCCTGTGTGCTGTGTTGCCTAAACCCTTAACCTCTCCACAAGCAAGAAAATGGGTGGTTTACCTTTCTGAACATTTCTCCTTTGTAACCACAGTTACTAAATGTGGATAGCACTCAAGTAAGAGTAATGTGAGGCTCATGTTACCAGCTAACACATTAAGTCAATTTTCCTGCTTTTTTTTTTCCTGTCATATAAAGCAGATTGAGGGCCCAAAAATCTGGTATTGGTTTCACTGCTTTTTCTTCCATCGTAACACACAAAACTAAATACCAAAATTATATGAGTATGAGGGCTATTTTTTTTCAGTATTTGTGATGGGTTGACCTTGGCTGGCCACCAGGTGCCCACCAAGACCCTCTCTCACTGCCACTCCTCAATGAGAAAGGGGAAGAAAATAAGATGAAAAACTCGTGGGTCAAGATAAAAGCAGTTTAATAAAAGCAAAGACCACGTGTGTAAGCAAAGGAAAACAAAAAGATTTATTCTGCACTTCCCATCAGCAGGCGATGTCCAGCCACTTCCTGGGAAGTAGGGCCT
The DNA here is from genome assembly GCF_017976375.1 of Cuculus canorus. NCBI lineage: Eukaryota > Metazoa > Chordata > Aves > Cuculiformes > Cuculidae > Cuculus > Cuculus canorus. The sequence continues at coordinate 21,958,178 of NC_071440.1, forward strand.
CAGTACATGTAGCAGTAGCTTCAGAAGACAAACGCCTTAATAACGAATTCCCCCCCTCTCCTCCTCCTTTCTCTTAGCTTTTATGGCTGAGCAGACGTCATACAGCATGGACTATCCCTTTGGTCAGTTTGGGTCAGCTGTCCCAGCTGTGTCCCCTCCCAACCTCTTGCCCACCCCCAGCCTACTGGCCTTTGGGGGGAATGCTGGAGAAACAGCCTTGATGCCAATACACTGGATTGTTATCAACACTGTTCTAGCTACAGATGCAAAGCACAGCACTAGGAGGGCTGCTATGGGGGAAATGAACTCCATCCCAGCCAGACACAATACAAGTATTTAAAAATATTTCTTGAATTCTCATGTTTTTTACTTTGCAATTTGTCTTTTCTGAGTATTCATTCCAATTTTTTATATATTTTTGCTTTTAAAAGATATTTCAAGTATTCTGAGATCATGCTAAATACTTTAGCATCAATTCTACATCTTTTCATTGTTTCTCAAACAGTTTGTTAATAATTTATTCAAATAAATATATAAATAGGGTTTGGAAAACGTAAAAAACCCCAAACCTCTAGAATATATTGTTAGATTTGATCTGTTGCTAGTAAAAACTGAGATGCTCAAATTTGATCAGACAATTAAATCAGTAAATGTCTTAGGGCAATTCCACGTAGGGTTCAGCTGGAGTGGAAGTTATGGTTTGGATTTGCACCAGGATAGTTGGTTAATTTCAGATTAATTCATGTTGAAAAAGAACATGTTTTTATACTGGAGGCAGTCATCTCATGCAGTCAAGTCCGTAGAGCAAAATAATAGAATCATAGAATGCTTTGGGTTGGAAGGGACTTTTGAGATCATCTGGTGGGCAGGGACACCTCCCACTGGATCAGGTTGCTCCAAGTCCCATCCAACCTGGCCTAGAACACCTCCAGGGATGGGGCAGCCATGACTTCTCCAGGCAACCTGGGCCACTGCTTGACAACCAGGTTGGTGAAGAAATTTTTTCTAATATTCAATTCGAACCTCCTCTGGTGCAACTTGAGGCCATTTGCTGTCATCCTATCCCTTGTTACTTGGGAAAAGGGATATACACCCACCTCTCCACAACCTCCTTTCAGGGAGTTGTAGAGTGCAATGAAGTTTTCCCTCAGCCTCCTCTTCTCCAGGCTAAGCAGCCCCAGTTCCCTCAGCTGCTCCTCATAACCCTTGTGCTCCAGCCTCTTCCCCACCTCCATTGCCCTCCTCTGCTCCAGCCCCTTAATGTCTTTCTTGTAGTGAGGGCCCCCAAAACACAGGATTCGAGGTGAGGCCTCACCAGTGCTGAGTGTGCGTGTGGGGGGAAGAATCACTTCCCTGGTCCTGCTGGCCACACCATTTCTGCTACAAGCCAGGATGCTGTTGGTCTTCTTGGCCACCAGGGCACAAAATGTTCAGCCAGCTGTTGACCAGCACCCCCAGGTCCTTTTCCACCAGACAGCTCCTAGTCATTTGTCCGCAAGCCTGGAGAGCTGCACGGGACGGTTGTGACCTAAGTGCAGAACCCAGCACTTGGCCCAATTGAACCCTATACATTTGAAGAAGGCTCAGAAGAGATCTTATAGAAGGCTCAGAGAGATATTATAGCAACCTTCCAGTACCTGAAGGGGGCCTGCAAGAAAGCTGGGGAGGGACTATTCATAAAGGCTTGTGGGGATACGATGAGGGAGAACAGGTATAAACTGGAGAGGGGCAGACTTAGGCTTGATATAAGGAAGAATTTCTTCACGATGAGAGTGGTGAGACACTGGAACAGGTTGCTCAGGGAAGCTGTGGCTGCCCCATCTCTGGAGGTGTTCCAGGCCAGGTTGGATGGGCCTTGGGCAGCCTGAGCCAGTGGGATGTGTCCCCGCCCATGGCAGGGTGTTTGGAACTGGATGATCTTTAAGGTCCCTTCCAACCCAAACTATTCTATGATTCTATGATTTGGCCTCAGCCCATTGATCCAGCCTGTCCAGATCCCTCTGCAGAGCCTTCTTCCTGCCCTGGAGAAGATGAACTCCCTCCCAATTTGGTGTCATCTGCAAACTTACTGAGGGAGCACCCAATTCCCTTGTCCACATCACTGATAAAGACATTAAACAGAACCGGCCCCCAACACTGAGCCCTGGGGACACTGCTTGTAACGGGCTTCAACTGGATTTGCCTCCATTCACCACAACTCTCTGGGCCCGGCCATCCAGCCAGTTTTTTATCCAGCAAAGGGTACATCCCTCCAAGCCATGAGCAGCCAGTTTCTCCAAGAGAATGCTATGGGGTACGGTGTCAAAGGCTTCACTAAGATCTAGGCAGACAACATCCACAGTCTTTCCCTCATCTACTAAGCAGTCCTTGAAAGCTCTTCGCTGCCTTATAAATGGGTTGTGCTAACGTGTTAGTGAGCTGTGCGTGGGAAAGCCAGGATTTAGTATGTCCATATATTTAGCAATTTCTTCTTTGTCCACATTTAGATATGCTTTTATCCTGAATCAATAACTGTAAATGTTTTTTAGAGGGTTTTTTTTTGAGAGAGTAGATGCTTTTGATTGGTTCTGGTTGGGTTCAACAAAGGCTTCACTGTAAATTTAACTTCATTTCCATTCTGAGGAAAATGTAAGTCAACCACTTTTAAGTTTGATTCCCAAGTTATAATTATTAATAATATAAATATAAGCTTGTTACTAAATATTAATCCCTAAGCTCTATTTGCAAACAGAACATTAAGAAACCTCAATCTTACTTTTTTTTGTGCTGATGTTCATCATGTAATATGTTCTTGGATCAAGACTTGTATATAGTTCTTAACTGTGCTTGCAGAGAAGGAATAAACTATTGATTTTTTTCTGTGTATTTATCATTCTATCATAATATGCTAGATTACAAAGTGTAAACATCCTTAAATTCTGAACCAATGGCAGTCTCTTATTGTACATAGCCTAATAGTTCAATATACATTGCTAAGTAGCAGAAAGTGTTCCTTTAAATCTTTGAATATAAATTGTAACAAGTATTCTACATTCCATATATTGATATTTTTCTTTTGATCTTTTAAGATCAAAGCAAGATTATAATATTTATATTATCACTAGGAAGTTCTACTATATAACCACAGGAAAAATTTATTCATCAAATTATTCTGAACCCTGTATCTCACTTTTCCTGTCAATGAGATATATGCCTTATATGCACAAGTAAAACAAGAAGGAAGCTCATTGCTCAGTTGAGGACATGAGTGCTTTGCTCAGAAGAAACATTTTGGGAAACTCAATTGATTATCTGGTCTAAAGACAGTCCAATCAATACTTGTGATAAGTAGCAGATGATGATGAATTGGTTTGCCCACTACTTGACTGACTTGAATGTGTTACTTTATCAGTTCATCAACTCCAAAGAATATGAAATATGACGTGTGTATTAGAAATGTGATGTTATTCTATTCCGTTATCTGGTTATGCAAATGACGTCCTAACATATTGCTGAATTGGAGTAGTGGAAAGTCTACTAGAACTGTTCATAGACTTTGTAGAAAAGTGAAAAACAAGTGAAAAACAAGTGTGTGATTGTGTTTTGATTGTGTTTTGTTTTGGTGGTGTGTGGGTGTATGGGGTGTTTATTTGTTTTGGGAGGTTGTTTTGGTTTGTTTTGTTTAAATGTGAGTAACTTGATTAAAAGTAGATTTCATTGAGAGTTGTAGAAAAAGTGTGTTTGCTTGGAAGTTCCAGACAATCTAAATGTGAAATTAAACTGTTCCTCTTGGAACTTTATGGGTATATCATAGGCAGAATGGTGTCTCTGCAAGCATCTGGGGTCTTTCTGTGTGAAGTAACTCAGTTCAGGAGGGCATGTGTTTATTTTGGAATGATCCGTGGTCTGACTGCTGCAGCTTACTAGTCGGCTGTCAGACCAGAGTTTCAATTATGGTTGAATAGGCTGGAGCAGGTCACTGCTTAGTAATTTTAAGGTACCAACACCACAAGAAATAAATTAATGAGTTTGTCATTCTTAGTTAACTTTTGTCATTATTTGGGCAGTACGCTGTCTGGGAATGTTTTTTTAAATGTTTTACATAAGCTGTTGCAGCCTTAAACTGGGAGTTCCTAAGTAGTAAAGAAATATATCTGACAACATTTGGGAAAGATGTAGTAATGCTAATAATAAATACTAAAAATAGTAACAAAGTGGTTCAAGTGCAGACCTGATGGAGGTATGAGCCCAAGGCCTTCTAAAGAGGACAATGAAATCTAATCACTTTACCTGCTTTAATTTTCTGATTGCTGCCTAGGTTTGCTAGGTAGCTGGGGTAGAGGGGGGCTTTTTTCCCCCTATATAAATGTTAAAAAGAAAAATTTGTTAATATCTGTGTGTATACATTATTTACAGCATGTTTTATATTTCAACTTCAGTTTTCAGGAGTCTGTTAAGCTATCTAAGAGAGAATCATAGAATCATAGAATAGTTAGGGTTGGAAGGGACCTTAAAGATCATCCAGTTCCAAACACCCTGCCATGGGCAGGGACATCCCACTGGCTCAGGCTGCCCAAGGCCCATCCAACCTGACCTTGAACACCTCCAGGGATGGGGCAGCCACAACTTCCCTGGGCAACCTGGGCCAGTGTCTCACCACTCTCATAGTGAAGAAATTCTTCCTAATGTCCAGTCTCTATCTGCCCCTCTCCAATTTGTACCCATTCCCCCTCGTCCTATCACCACAATCCTTTATGAATAGCCCCTCCTCAGCTTTCCTGTAGGCCCCCTTCAGGTATTGGAAGGTCGCTATAAGATCTCCTCAGAGCCTTCTCTTCTCCAGGCTGAACAAGCCCAACTCTCTCAGCCTGTCCTCATAGGGAAGGTGCTCCAGCCCTCCAGTCATCCTTGTAGCCCTCCTCTGAACCGATTCCAACAGTTCCATCTCCTTCTTACGTTGAGGATTCCAGAACTGGACACAGTACTCCAGATGAGGTCTCACAAGAGAGGAATAGAGGGGCAGAATCCCCTCCCTTACCCTGCTGCCCACGCTTCTTTTGATGCAGCCCAAGATACAGTTGGCCTTCTGGGCTGTGAGCACACATTGCCTGCTCATGTTGAGCTTCTCATTGACCAGCACCCCCAAGTCCTTCTCTGCATGGCTGCTCTCAATCACGTTATCCCCCAGTATGTACTGAAAACAGGGATTGATTGCCCAGTCCCAGGTGTAGGACCTTACACTTGGCCTTGTTGAACCTCATGAGGTTCTCAGAGGCCCACTTCTCCAGTGTGTCCAGGTTCCTGTGGATGACATCCTGTCCTTCCAGTGTGGCAACTGCACCACTCTGCTGATGTCACCCGCAAACTTGCTGAGGGTGCACTCAATCTCGCTGTCAATTTCATTGATAAAGATATTGAACAGCACTGGTCCCAGTACGGACCCCTGAGGGACACCACTCATCACAGATCCCCATCTGGACTTTGAGCCATTGACCACTACTCTTTGAATGCAACCATCCAACCAGTTTCTTATCCACCGTACTGTCCACCCATCAAATCCATATCTCTCCAATTTAGAGAGAAGGACGTTGTGTGGGACTGTGTCAAAGGCTTTACAGAAGTCGAGATAGATCACATCCGTTGGTTTACCTGTGTCCACTGCTATGGTTACACCATCATAGAAAGCCACTAAGTTGGTCACACAAGATTTGCCCCTGTTGAAGCCATGCTGGCTGCCACTAATCACCTCCCTGTCCTCCATGTGCTTTAGCATAATTTCTAGGAGGATCTGTTCCATGATCTTCCCAGGCACAGAGGTGTAGCTGACAGGTTGGTAGTTCTCGGGGTCATCTTTTCTACCCTTTTTAAAAATGAGCACATTTCTTCCAGTCACCAGGGACTTCTCCTGACTGTGATGTCTTTTCAAATATCATGGAGAGTGGCTTGGCAACCACATCTGCCAATTCCCTCAGGACTCTGGGATGCATCTCGTCAGGTCCCGTAGACATATATGTTCAGGTTCCTCAGGTGTTCACAAACCTGATCCTCCTTTACTGTTGAAGGGGGTCTACCCCCCTGGTCACCATCTTGATGTCCCATGACCCAGGAGGGGTGAGGACAGCAGTTATTGGTGAAGACAGGCAAAAAAGTTGTTAAGTACCTCAGCCTTCTCCTCATCTGTTGATACGTGATCCCCATTTCCAGCCATCAGTGGGGGGACATTCTCTTTGACCTTACGCTTTTGATTGACGTGCCTGTAAAAGCACTTCTTTTTAGTCTTTACTTCCCTTGTCAACTTACTTTACTTCTCAGCTCCAGCTGCGCCTTGGCCTTCCTGACTTCATCCCTACACAACCGGGCAGCATCTCTATATACGTCCCAGGTTCCCTGTCCCTGCTTGCACTGCCTGGGCAGTTCCCTCCTCTTCTTGAGTTTAACCAGCAGGTCTCCACTCAGCTATGCCGGTCTCTGCCCTTCCTTGCCTGATTTTCTACATATGGGGACAAAGCGCTCTTGCACTTTGTGGAAAGCTTCCTTAAATATTTGCCAGCTCTGTTCTGCTCCCTTGTCTCGGAGGGCCATGTCCCAGGGGGTCCTACCAAGTAATTCCTTGAAGAGCTGGAAGTCAGCTTTCCTGAAATTTAGGGTTCTGACTATAGTCCTCACCTGTCCCATATCCCTCTGGACCTTGAACTCCACCAGTGCATGATCACTGCAGCCCAGGCTGCCTCCAATCATAACATCACTGATGAGTTTGCTTGTATTGGTGACTGTAAGATCCAGTATTGCTTCTCCTCGGGTGGGGGTCTCTATCAGCTGGACTAAGAAATTATCCTCAATGCACTCCAGGAGTCTCCTGGATTGCCTACAGCTTCCCGTGCTACTCTTCCAGCATATGTCGGGGTGGTTGATGTCCCCGAGTAGGATGAGAGCTTGCGAGCGTGAAGCCTCCTGTAGCTGGAGGAAGAAGGCTTCATCAGTTGTCTCTCCTTGATTGGGTCAACATAATCTGTCAACATATTTGATGGCACAAATTTTGATCATTTTTATTAATACTCTTTTGCTGAAACAAGATGACATGCAGAAAACAATTTTTTTTTTATGCAATACTGGCACTGTTTTATTGGAGATAACCTACTTAACAATGCTTTTTTCCTCAAGTGTTTATGCGTTGCCAATTAAGCCGATTACAGAAAGGACATGCAACAGATGAGTGGTTTCAACTCAGTTCTCATATACCACTGAAGGGTATTGAGCCAGGATCTCTGCGTGTTCGAGCACGATATTCTATGGAGAAGATCATGCCAGAAGAGGAGTATAGTGAGTTTAAAGAGGTATTATTTTTTTCCTCAGTTTTCTGTCAAAATTCACTTTCTCTGTTGTTTGAAAGAGATTTCAGTAACACATCGCTAAGTAGTATTTGTAGTGACTGTTATGACAAGTTTCTGAACATTATTCTGCTTTTCTTTCAGCTCATACTCCAGAAAGAAATGCATGTAGTCTGTGCCTTATCACATGTTTGTGGACAGGATAGAACACTGTTGGCAGGCATTTTATTGAAGATTTTTCTTCATGAAAAACTTGAGTCAGTATTGTTACGAACACTAAATGACAGGGAAATAAGCATGGAAGGTACTGTACTAGTTACACTAACAATTACTGAAACTCTGGGGAGGGAAGGGACCCCACGTCTTTGTTTTTGTCTCCTCCCTTAATTACATCATATATCAAACTGTGAACATAACATTTTTTTCCTCTACTTTTTGTTATCTCCTTTTCCTGGCTTTTCACTTTATTTTTTTTCAGATGAAGCTACTACTTTGTTTCGTGCCACGACTTTAGCAAGTACACTTATGGAGCAATATATGAAAGCCACAGCAACACGTTTTGTTCACCATGCACTGAAAGACAGTATATTAAAGATAATGGAGAGCAAGCAATCTTGTGAGGTGATACCTTGAACTATGTTTTTTAAAAATTTTGATTTATTGAAATGATGATCTACTAGTTGTTTGCTTTGGAAGCATTTATCCTTCAGAAATAATTTCAATACTGTAAGCAAACTGATTATGAGTTTTTTTCTAAATGTTAGCTTGAACAATGTTCAATGTTTTTTAACTCAAAGTTCTTTAAATTATCTATTTATTCTTTAGCAATTGTACATTCTTTTGTAGCAGTTACTGAGTGGCCTACCCTAAATAACTCATGGTAAGCTCCATATATACTAGAAGTCAACATCTGAACTTAGTTTAATTTTAAACTTCCTTACAATAACTGCTTGTTTTAGATCCTATTTTTCTCTATAAAATGACTCTCCTAACTCCTGTTTCATTTGAACGTAATTATGGAAAGGAGTGGTGGTGTTCTGAGAAGACTGGATTAAAAGATATGAAAATATATGTAGTTAAAAAAATATGGGTAGTTATGGATAATATTAAATGTCTGTGCTGTTAAAAGCATAGTGCACCAGAACTTAAAAGCATTGCTTTTTCACATTATTTTCCTGGCCAGCCCTTGAAACAGATTTGTAACTTCTGTACAAGTCTGAGAATATTTAATTTATTTTGAAATAGCATTCAGTATGTAATATTATCAAATTATATATGTAGTTCTATTCAAGAGAATAAACTTAATCTTTTATCTTTTTCCATTTTGATTTTAGTTAAATCCTTCAAAATTAGAAAAAAATGAAGATGTAAACACTAATTTGGTACATCTACTCAGTATACTTTCAGAACTGGTGGAGAAAATATTCATGGCTGCAGAGATACTGCCTCCGTAAGTTCGCACTCTTGTGTTCAAATTTATGCTTGAAAATTCCTGTTTGTGTGATTTACATTGCACTGTAAAATGGTGTTCTTCTTGGATTATCTTATACTAATCAGTCCTAAGACTAATTTCTTTAGGACTGTTTGTCACACCCTGAGGGAGACAGAGTAGGATCCAGAACTGCATTTAAACATTTAGTTTATTACCTATAATGTTACAATTCTAAGTCAAGAATATAAGCCCAAGTCTAGACCAATATTAGCATCCTAAAAGGGTTTGTGAGGGACTATACGACCTGTATGGAGTTCAGTGATAAAGTCTTTTTAGATGTTTCCACAAGGTTGCTGCAGGTGCAGACGCTCTGGTGCTCAAGAGGGATTGGATCCATGATGTTATGTTGATGTCGGTGGGGGTCTCAGACCAGCTGAGAGGAAGCTCCAATTATGACCAGCTCCTCTTATAGTCCCTTCTGGAGTGATAACATCTAGGGTATCAGTCAGCCCAGCTCCTTGTCTTCTTTACCTTTTGGCCAAGTGGCGCTGCTGGTGAGGGACACAGTGGGTTGCTTTGGCCCCCCTGCCAGTGCAACCTCCACCAACATGTAGGGATCCGAAAAACTCCAGGGCCGTATATCAAGCCATTTCCAACACACAAAACTCACAGTTTCCATATCAATAAGTCACCCAAGTACAACAGATATTAGTTTCTATTCATAAATCTTATTAATACTTCGGTTTTCAGGATCACCTCGGATTCTTTGTTCTGTGGCTATGGTGTAGGGAGTGACCAGGGGCCAGTTTGGTCATCCTGATAGGCAAACGAGTGGCAGAGACATAATGGCTCATTCTCCCCAACTCTTCCTTGCTGCACACGTGGGCTTTGATGTGGCTGCTGATGTGGAGTGGCCACGAGACCTCCATCTCGCTCCTCTCCACCCCGTGGCTCAGCAAAGCAGCAACCCTCTTCAGCAGCTTCAAGGGGGGGAGCGATATGTCACTGTTATATGTACAGAGAAAAAAAAATAACACTTGAATGAATTGTGGTTTTTGCACATGAGATGGGTTGCCCTTGGCTGGATGCCAGCGCCCACCAAGCCCCTCTATGGCTACCCCTCCTCAGCTGGACAGGAGAGAGAAAATGCAATTAATAGCTCATGGGTCGAGATAAGGACAGGGGGATCACTCAGCAATTACCTTCACAGGCAAAACAGACTCAACTTGGGGAAATTAATTTAATTTATTGCCAATCAAATCAGAGTAGATATTGAGAAATAAACTCAAATCTTAAAACTCCTCCCCCCCACCTCTCATTTCTTCATGGCCTTAACTTCACTCCTGGTTTTCTCTACCTCCTCTACCCCCCTCCCCTCCCAAGCAGCTCAGTGGGACAGGAAATGAGGGTTGTGGTCCATTCATCACATGTTGTCTCTGCCACTCCTTCCTCCTCACATTCATCCCCTGCTCCAGGGGGAGACAATCCTCCATGAACTTCTCTAGTGTGGGTCATTTCCACAATCTGCAGTTCTTCCCTGCCACGGTTTAGCCCCAACTCAGCTAATTTTGGCAGCTACAACTGTGCAGTTGGACTCGCAGTTCCCTTCCCCCCACTCGCAGGGAATGGGAAAAGGAAAATGAGAGGAAAAGGCTTGTGGATTGAAAACTAAAACTGCAACTTTAATGAAATAATGATGATGATGATTAGGATGAAAATAATTAGAAAGTAATAAAATATATATAAATATATGAGATTGCTCCCCCACCCCTTGATGACTGTACATCACCACAAATGCTGCAGAGCAGACACAAGGGTAAGGGTCCATGGCTAGGAGGGAGCTGGGCTCAGGAACACATGGATCTGGGGTCAGGGCAAACAGACAGACGAGGTCCTCACTGGACGCCAGCCATTGCAGAAGAGGGACAAGATCCTCGTGGTCTCTCAGTTTTATCCCAAGTATGGCATATATGGAGTGGGATACTCTATTGGTCAGTTTACGGTCACCTGTCCTCTCCACCAGGCCCTTTTCCAACAGGTAGAGGATGGCCTTGGTTGCTAAAGGGATAAGTATAAGCATTGGCCTTTCTGCACACCAATGTCCTGTGTTGTCACTTCTAGAGAGAAACTGTCTGAAAAACATGCAGTTTGCTTTCAGAAAATGAAGTTACTTCAGCGAGACTGAGTTAGATCACAAAACTGACTCTAATTTAGCTCAAACCACAACATTCCCCTACAGGGTCACAAGTCCTGCCAGCAAACCTGCTACAGCATGGGCTCTCCATGGGGTCACAGCCTCCTTCAGGTGCATTCACCTGCTCCAACAGGGGGTCCTCTACGGGCTGCAGGATGGACACTTGCTCTACCGTTAACCTCCATGGGCAGCAGGGGGACAGCCTGCCTCACCATGGTCTTCATCGCTGGCTGCAGGGCAATCTCTGCTCTGGTGCCTGGAGCACCTCCTCCCTCTCCTTCTTCACTGACCTTGGTGTCTGCAGAGTTGTTTCTCTCACATATTCCCACTCCTCTCCCAGCTGCTGTTGCACAGCAGTTTGTTCCCCTTCTTAAATGTGTTATCCCAGAGGCGCTACCACCTTCACTGATTGGCTCAGCTTTGGCTGACAGTGGGTCTTACTGTGCTATTTATCACTTTTTTGTGTTTTGTCTGGGAGAGCTATAGTAAAAGCGCTGGCCTTGAGCCTAATCTGGTGTTTGTGCCATGTATTGCTGTTGTCCCAGTGCTCTAGGAACCAACTCTCAGAGACAATTACACCTTTTTCTTCTTCTCCAGAAGCCATTTTGTGAGGTAAAATGAAGAATGGCATCTCCTTTTTCTTCTCCTCAGGGATAGGTATTTCCTGCCTTGTTACGATGGCTCTTCAGTTTCTGGAATATCCTTGTGTAACTAGAATGCTTATATTGGTATGTGTCATGAATCTAATTCCAGCTTTTCAAAAGGGTAACCAACTTATTCAGAATGCCACACAGAGATTTGCCCCGAGGCACATAGGTCATGGGTGGCAAGGTGTGTGGGAGAACTTGGACAGGTGCCTAGAGCGTTCCCCCACTGCAGTGGTGTGGGACTTGAAACCTGAACAGGCATGGAATGGTATTGAAGAACACTTGAAGAAATGATGACTTGTCTGTATCAGAGAGACAACTTCTAGAACTGTGCTGGGGACTGCTCTACCTCTACTGAGCCTCTGTTCAGCACTTGAAGGGCTCAAGAGAGTCTCTGGATCTGAGGACATACAAACAGACACTGCAGCTAAGCTACGGACCCAACCCTCAACTATAACAGTCATTCCTATAGTCAAGAAGAAACAATGGAAGCAAAAGTACACTCATTTAGTAAGGGAGGAAGAAACTCCTCCTGAGGGGAGAGCAGGAGGAAGAATCAGAAGAGGCAACCTGTTCTGCAGCAGAGCAGTCACAAGAACAGGAGAAGGAAGAGACTGAAATCGTGAACTAGTCAGAAATTGCCCAGTCCCTATCCTTGAGCAAGCTGTGAAATATGTGAAAGATTATGACCACTAGCCAGATGAGCAAATTATCACCTGGTCGCTCCAGTGCTGGGATATTGGGGTCAACAGTCAGGAATTAGAAGGTAGGGAAAAACAGCAGCTGGGATCCCTAGCAAGGGACCATTGAATCAACAAAGGGACCGAAAGAAGGGCAACAATCCACAGCCTCTGGAAGTGGCTCCTGTTGAGCATGAAGGCAAGGTATCCCCTCAAGGAAGGTCTTGTAAATTGCTGAGGCAAGTGGACCACAATGGAGGAAGGTATCCAGTATCCGAGGAAATTAGCAGTGGTGGAGGTGACCTACGGCAACCTAGAAAATAACTAGGCCTCCAAAGAACCAGAGGAAGTCCAGTATTTGTGGTCCATGTGGCGGAAGCTCGTATGGAGTGCACCAATGTTGTATGCCAGCACCCTGGTGATAATGGACTGGACAGACATTGAGGTATCAACTGTGGAAAAAAATGGCCTGCCATCTCTGGTGCTCTGAAGAGAATCATTCTTCTTCCCTGAACCCATAGGGCAGTGGAAAAAACTGTCCCAACAATTACAGCAACTTGAAGAGAATATCTCTTTTTCCTTATCCCTACAGTCTCATGTCTCAGCTATCATCATGAGTGCCATATGAAATCAGCCATTCTCTGCTCAAGGAAAAGGGAACTGTGAGCACATGCCATGTGCCACCCTGTGATTCTAGCTCAGCATACACGGGGAAGACATGAGAAAGTAGGGCGTTGCACCTACTTCAAACCTAGAAGACCACATACATGAATTGCAAGGAAAAACAGCATCCGAAAAGTCTCCATCCAGAGAAGATTACTGCTCCAGTTGCTATTGAGCAATTCCCCAGACACAGTAACATAGAATCATGGAATCATAGAATGGTTTGAGTTGGAAGGAACCTTAAAGCCCATCCAGTTCCAACGCCCCTGCCATGGGCAGGGACACCTCCCACTGGATCCAGTTGCTCTAAGCCCCATCCAATCTGGCCTTGAACACCTCCAGGGATGGGGCAGTCACCACTGCTCTGGGCAATCTGAGCCAGGGCCTCCCCACTCTCACAGGAAAACATTTCTTCCTAAGATCTCATCTCTACCTCCCCTCTTTCAGCTGAAAACCGTTCCCCCTTCTCCTATCCCTGCACTCCCTGATCCAGAGCCCCTCCCCAGCTTTCCTGGAGCCCCTTTCAGTCCTGGAAGCTGCTCTAAGGTCTCCCCAGAGCATGCTCTTCTCCAGGCTGAACAACCCCAACTCTCTCAGCCTGTCTTTGTATGGGAGGTGCTCCAGCCCTCGGATCATCTCTGTGGTCTCCTCTGGACTTGCTCCAACAGCTCCATGTCCTTCCTGTGCTGAGGACTCCAGAACTGAAGACAGGGCTCCAGGTGAGGTCTCACAATAGCAGAGTAGAGGGGGAGAATTACCTTCCTCAACCTGCTGGTCACACCACTTCTGATGCAGCCCAGGACATGTTTGGCTTTCTGGGCTGCAAGCACACATTGCTGGCTCATGACGAGCTTCTCATTCACCAGCATCACCAAGTAGAGGGGCTGATCCTCCTGATCCTAATGAAGGGACTTCTGGTTTGCAGTTACAGGAGTTACATAATGAATACTCCAACCAAGAAGAGAGGGGTCCTGACACTGACCAGGCAAGGGAAAGGGACAACTAGGTTTATTGGACTATGTGGATTTGATAGCCTGGCACATCAGAGCCATGGGAGTATAAGGTTTTGGTGGACATGAGTGCACAGTGTATTTTAACACCATTAGGGTCCAAGGAGGGTGGAACCCATCTGTATTTCTGGAGTGGCAGGGAGATCTCAACAGTTGTCTGTGTTCAAGGCTGAGGTGAGCCTTACAGGGGATACGTGGCAGAAGCATCCTAGTATGACTGGTCTGGAGGCTCCATGTATCCTTGGCATAGACTAACTCAGAAGAGGGTACTTCAGGGACCCAAAAGGGTACTGGTGGGCCTTTGGTGTAGCTGCCGTGGATGCAGAGGAGATTAAACAACTGTCTACCTTGCCCACCCTCTTGCAGGACCCTTCTGTTGTAGGGTTGCTGTGTGTTGAAGAGGAGCAGGTGCCAACTGCTACCATGATATTGAACCAGTGGCAATATTGCACCAACTGAGACTCTCTGGTTCCCATCTGTAAACTGATTCATCAACTGATTCACCAACTAACTATCATGGACTATCATGGCCTTAATTAAGTCATGCCATGGTTGGGTGCTGCCATATTGGATATGGAGGAACTCCAGTATGAGCTGAAGTCGAAGTGACTTTGGTCTGTGGATAAGTCCATGCTAGAGCAGGTACACCCCTGAGAAGGGACTGTGGCCTGTAGATAAGTCCATACCAGAGCAGGTATGCCCCTAAAGGGACTGCAGCCCATGGAGGGTCCACACTGGAGCAGGGGAAAGGGATGGAGTTCATTGCAATGTTAAAGTCTATAGCTTGGTCCAAAAGGACCAGGGGTGGAGGTTGTAATGGATATACCTTTAAACTGTTGTAACCCATGAGTTGAATTGTATGCTATAAGAAGTACTATAGCAGGAACCACCTGAACTACTGGTGGATGAGTTTTGCAAGAAGCAGTGGAAGTGCAGCAGTGACCCAACCTGAGCTGGCTTTGGTGCCCAATAACTCCACACAATACACCACCTCTCCTATCCTGACTGACCACCATAACAGATGGAGACCAACATCATAGAATAAATTAATTCAATGGACATTTTATGGACACGTCATGGGGAGGATCACAGACTAGGGGAATGGTATCTGTGTATATACTAAAGGATGGGAAGGGCATGGTGGCAGTCTATGAGGATGTACAGGATAGTGTAGGACCCAAGCATAATGCAAATGGTATGGAATAAGGGGTGGAGATTGTACTAGTTTTGACTGTGATGGAGTTAATTTTCTTCATAGCAGCCTGTATGATGCTGTGTTTTAGATTTGTGACTAAAGCAGTGTTGATAACAGACCCATGTTTTGGGTTAACAGTGCTTTCACAGTGATGAGGGTTGTTTTTTCTCTCCCCATTCTGCCCCTCCAGCAAGTGGGCCAGGGTGCACAAGAAGTTGGGAGGGGACACAGCTGGGACAGCTGACTCCAACTGACCAAAGGGATATTCTACACCATAAGACCTCATGCTCATCAATAAAAACGGGGGAAAGAAGGAGGAAGGAGGGATGTGCAGAGTTATGGTGTTTGTCTTCCCAAGTAACCATTAGACATGATGAAGCCCTGCTTTCCTGGAAGTTACTGGACAGGGTCAGAGACCAAAACAACATAAACGCTGCATTGCCACAACTGCCACAAGGACTGATAGAAGAGTCATAGTTGTAGGAGGCTCTCTATTGAAGGGGGCAGAGGGTCCGAAATGTCGAGCAGACCCCGCTCCCAGAGAAGTCTGGTGCCTCCCAGGAGCTCGGGTAAGGGATGTAAGCAAGAAACTTACCAACCTGGTGAGAACTACTGACTATTACCTGTTACTGCTGCTCCATGTGGGAGGGGATGAAGCAGCAGTACGAAGCCCAAAGGGGATTAAGAGATTTTAGGGCCTTGGGATGACTACTGAGGGAATCTGGGGGACAGGTGATTTTTTCTTCCCTCCTTCCAGTTACAGGTGGTGACATAACACAGCTCAGAAGAGTCCAGTCTATTAAATACATGGCTCCATGGCTGGTGTCACCGCTATAACTTTGGGTTTTTTGATAATGGGATGGCCTACACAGCACCAGGATTACAGGCTTCAGATGGGAGCCACCTTTCTCAGAGAGGAGGAGGGTCCTTGCCCGGGAGCTTGCAGAGCTTATAGATAGCGCTTTAAACTAGATGTGAAGAGGGAGGGGGATAACATCAGGCTAGCCTGTAGCAAGAGGTGGAAGGACAGGGGTCAGGGGTCAGATTTTAGGGAGGATACTTCTCTAAAACACCTTATATGTTATAAAGGGTCCACTGGGAAGGTGATACAACCGGCAGCCCAGCTGAAGTGCCTTTACACAAACGCATGAAGCTTGGGTAACAACCAGGAGGAGTTGGAAACTACCATGGTACTAGAAAGCTATGATCTAGTTGCCATCACAGAAATGTGGTGGGACGAGTCCCATGACTGGAGTGTGGCTATTGATGGCTACAGGCTGTTCAGAGGGGACAGACCGGGAAGGAGGGGTGGAAGTATTGCCCTCTATCTCAGGAAAGGGATAGAATGTGAAGAGCCGTCATTGAAGAGTAGCCATGAACAGGTTGAAAGCTTGTGGGTCAGAATTAAAGACAGAACAACCAACGGGAACCTTGTGTTTGGTGTATACTACAGGCCACCCAATCAAGGAGAGCCAACCGATGAAGTCTTCTTCCTCCAGCTACAGGAGGCTTCGTGCTTGCAAGCTCTCATCCTACTCGGGGACTTCAACCACCCTGACATATACTGGAAAAGTAGCACAGCAGCTGTAGGCAATCCAGGAGACTTCTGGAGTGCAGCGAGGATAATTTCTTAGTCCAGCTGATAGAGACCCCCACTCGAGGGGATACAATATGGGACCTTATGGGCACCAATACAAGTGATGTTATGATTGGAGGCAGCCTGGGCTGCAGTGATCATGCACTGGTGGAGTTCAAGGACCAGAGGGATGTGGGAAAGGCGAGTATAGTCAGGACACTAAATTTCAGGAAAGCTGACTTCCAGCTCTTCAAGGAATTACTCGATAGGACTCCCTGGGACAGGATCCCTGGGGACAAGGGAGTGGAACAGAGCTGGCAAATATTTAAGGAAGCTTTCCATAAAGCGCAAGAGCGCTTTGTCCCCATATGTAGAAAATCAGGCAGGAAAGGGCAGAGACCGGCATGGCTGAGTGGAGACCTGCTGGTTAAACTCAAGAAGAGGAGGGAACTGCCCAGGCAGTGCAAGCAGGGACAGGGAACCTGGGACGTATATAGAGATGCTGCCCGGTTGTGTAGGGATGAAGTCAGGAAGGCCAAGGCACAGCTGGAGCTGAACTTGGCAAGGGAAGTAAAGACAGAAGGGCTTTTACAGGCACGTCAATCAAAAGCGTAAGGTCAAAGAGAATGTACCTCCACTGATGGCTGGAAATGGGGATCACGTATCAACAGATGAGGAGAAGGCTGAGGTACTTAACAACTTTTTTGCCTGTCTTCACCAATAACTGCTGTCCTCACCCCTCCTGGGTCATGGGACATCAAGATGGTGACCAGGGGGTAGACACCCTCCCACAGTAGAGGAGATTCAGGTTTGTGAACACCTGAGGAACCTGAACATATATGTCTATGGGACCTGATGAGATGCATCCCAGAGTCCTGAGGGAATTGGCAGATGTGGTTGCCAAGCCACTCTCCATGATATTTGATATGTCATTGCAATCAAGAGAACTCCCTGGTAACTGGAAGAAGCATAACATTGTGCCCATTTTAAAAAAAGGGTAGAAAAGACAACCCTGAGAACTACCAACCTGTCAGCTACACCTTTGTGCCTGGGAAAATCATGGAACAGATCTTCCTAGAAATTATGCTAAAGCACATGGAGGACAGGGAGGTGATTAATGGCAGCCAGCATGGCTTCAACAGGGGCAAGTCCTGTGTGACCAACTTAGTGGCTTTCTATGATGGGGTAACCATAGCAGTGGACACAGGTAAACCGATGGATGTGATCTATCTCGACTTCTGTAAAGCCTTTAACACAGTCCCACACAACATCCTTCTCTCTAAATTGGAGAGATATGGATTTGCTGGGTGGACAGTATGGTGGATAAGAAACTGGTTGGATGGTTGTATTCAAAGAGTAGTGGTCAATAGCTCAAAGTCCAGATGGGGATCTGTGATGAGTGGTGTCCCTCAGGGGTCCATACTGGGACCAGTGCTGTTTAATATCTTCATCAATGATATTGACAGCGAGATTTAGTGCACCCTCAGCAAGTTTGCGGATGACACCAAGCTGAGTGGTGCAGTTGCCACACCGGAAGGATGGGATGTCATCCAGAGGGACCTGGACACACTGGAGAAGTGGGCCTGTGAGAACCTCATGAGGTTCAACAAGGCCAAGTGTAAGGTCCTACACCTGGGTCAGGGCAATCCGCGTTTTCAATACAGGCTGGGGGATGATGTGATTGAGAACAACCCTGCACAAAAGGACTTGAGGGTGCTGGTCAATGAGAAATTCAACATGAGCCGGAAATGTGCACTCACAGCCCAGAAGGCCAACCGTATCCTGGACTGCATCAAAAGAAGCGTGGGCAGCAGGGAGGGAGGGGATTCTGCCCCTCTATTCCTCTCTTGTGAGACCTCATCTGGAGTACTGTGTCCAGTTCTGGAATCCTCAACATAAGAAGAATATGGAGCTGTTGGAACAGGTCCAGAGTAGGCTACAAAGATGATCAGAGGGCTGGAGCACCTTCCCTATGAGGACAGGCTGAGAGAGTTGGGGTTGTTGAGCCTGGAGAAGGGAAGGCCCAGAGGAGATCTTATAGCGACCTTCCAATACCTGAAGGGGGCCTACAGGAAAGCTGGAGAGGGACTATTCATAAAGGCTTGTGGGGATAGGACGAGGGGCAATGGCTATAAACCGGAGAGGGGCAGATTGAGACTGGACATTAGGAAGACTTTATTTCTTCACCATGAGGGTGCTGAGACACTGGCCCAGGTTGCCCAGGGAAGCTGTGGCTGCCCCATCCCTGGAGGTGTTCCAGGCCAGGTTGGATGGGGCCTTGGGCAGCCTGATACAGTGGGATGTCCCTGCCCATGGCAGGGGGGTGGAACTAGAGGATCTTTAAGGTCTCTTCCAACCCTAACTATTCTATGGTTCCATGATTCTATGATCTGCCTGACAATAGGAAGTAGTGAAGGGATTCTGTATTTTTCTTTGCTTGTGTGCACAGCTTTGATTCACCTATTAAACTGTCTTTATGTTGGCCCATGACTTTTTCTTGTTTTTTTCCCTTCTGATTCTATCCCTCATCCTGCTAAGGGAAAGTGAGCAAATGACTGGATAGGGAGGGGCTTAGCTGCTGGCAGAGGTCACCCCCAAAGAATGGCAGAATAGCACAGACTTTTCTTTCGTGTCAGTAATGGCATGTTTAACATTAAGTATCATTCTTTTAGGTATATGGTGCATCTCAACGTTTTCTGAAATATTCTAGACTGCTCCCATTTTTTAATAGGGGAGGAATATTGCTTAACTACTTTTAAACACCTAGCCTATATTTATGGATACACAAGTTGTTATTCATTCAGTTTAAAAAGGGGGAAAAAACCAAGAAAAAAATCCACTAAACCTTAATTTATTTTTCATTTTTTAAAGGAAACACTACATAAGAAACAGGAAAAAAGTATTGTAAAACATTTAATGCACATGTGAATAATCAAAATTTTACCTGCACAAATAGAATACCATATTAGTCGAGGACTTTCTTTGCCATTTGTAAATAGACTGTCACAGTAGATTTTAAATTAATTTAAAGCTTTTGTCTGAATTATAAACCTAGCATTGATAACTGTTCTGCATTAAGCAGGAGATTGGACTAGATCTTTTCTGACCAGCTTTTTTTTTTCAGTGAACTTTTTAAATTAAATTATTAATTAGCTATTATTTTTACAGGACACTGAGATATATTTATGGATGTTTGCAGAAGTCTGTTCTAAACAAGTGGCCAGCTAATACTACAATGAGAACAAGAGTTGTTAGGTAAGTTACTTGTCACTTTATCCTGTGCCAAAAATAATCTTTTAATGTCCTATTATGGTCATACTTCATTGTGTTTATATTTTTTTTTCTTCTAATGCCACAACTTTATAGTACTTATATAGGTTACAAGAATATTTAAGATCATTATGGTACTGGAGCTTGATATCCCAATTAAGGATTGAGAGCTTGCTAGGTTCTTAGTGATGCTGTTGGAACCTTGCTAGAGGTGTAGTGTAGAGGTCAGTATAACTTTACTTAATAGCTTTAACTTTGAATTTACTTGTATTTTGTTAAATTTTACAAGGTGTCAAAACCCATGATGCCATGAAAAGCTAGACTCGATGAACAATGCAAATTTGATTATTAAGTAAGGTATTCTTCAATGCAACGCCAGGCATGCAGGGGAGAGCTCCACCTAATGTGCGTGTGACTTCTAGCACAATTCACAAAGGCGATATACAGTCAAAGCATACATATTCATCACTTTTCCTGGAACAGATGTGTCTATTATAATCAGTCCCCAGAATTTATTTACATAAGTTTCCTCCCCTTGGTGCATGCTCTCTGCCCTCTGGGGGTCTTCTTCAGGGGTCTCTGGATGAAGGCTGTAGATCTTCCTCACAATTGAACTTCTCAACTCTCCTTCTTGAGCATGCTCTTAGACTCTCTGGGCACCTCTTCAAGGTTGCATCTGGTCCTAGCTGGTTCTTCTTTCTCTTATCATTGCACTAGTCCTTGTTATCTGGCTTAATTCGATACAGTCACATTCTTTCCCATTCTTTCTAACTGCAGCCTTGTTAAAATTCCTTATGTAAGCATAGGTATCCAGGCACAGCTAAAAGTTATTATTCAAGCTAATCCTATATTTTAGTTCTAAAATCACAAAAGCTATACATAATATTCAAACATTATTATAAGTTAGTAATTTATAACAAATAATCTCTTCCTTCACTCATGAGGTCGCAGGGTACATTTTATAAGTTCATTTGTCTTCTATCCCACTGGCCTGGGGACTGTAAGGCATGTGGAATATCCACTGGATACCTTCTGGTTTTGCCCACTCCTGCACCACCCCAGCAGTGAAATGGATACTATTGTCTTACTGAATTGACATGGGCTTGGGGAGGAAGCTAAACCATAGCTTCAGTTCCTTCACGGTGTTTTCCCTGTTGGCTTGTGTTACTGTCTCAGCCTGAACAAGTCCTGATATCACCTCCACCCCAATCAGCACATATTGTTTCCCTTCTGACTTTTGGAATGGCCCTATATAATCAACCTGCCAGGTTTCCCATAATCCCTTTCCATCTCGCAGATGGAGCGGGGGGTCTTGCCAAGGGACACTTACCCAATCCCATGTGACATGTGCCACAAGCAGATATTAGCATGGTATGCATCTCTTGTGTGACAGGCCATCCCCGGCTGCCAGCCTTAAATCTGAATTAAACATGGGGGCTTCCTTGATGTATGATAGAGGGACATCTTTATTCAGGGACACAGAAGATTTCTCCTGTATTTGAAGCAGTTTGGGGCTACTCTTCTCTATTGTTATAATGTTCCAATTGAGCATACCACTTCCTATCTGTCTCTCGTGGTGCAACTTCTAGCCCAGATCCAAACCATCCTGTTAAATCTCTCCGTTTCCTCAAGTGGTGAGTTCTGGAATGTAACTATGCTTTTCATCCTCTAAGATTCTGCAAAACAAAAGGTAAACATTCCGATTTTATCTGAAATGTATCAGTTTGCACCTTTACTTGTGACTTCTTTAAAGAATATGTGGGATCCAGAAATAATGTCTGCTCGTTGGATTGTCTTACCACGTAAGGACCTGCGAATGAGAGGTTGTGGTACTTCATAGCACAGTTAGATGGTTTGAATAGAGGGATGGTGGTTGTATTTGGAGTAGTTCCTGATTTGGTGGATGGTGGTAGGGGGTGGTGATGTTGGATGTATCCAGGAACGATAAACAGTGTTATTCTTAATGCAAATTATTTCTAATGATTTGTTTAATCATTGTATCTTGTGTTTGCATCTAATTGAGCCCCAACACTCCAATTCGGTATTTTCAACAAGCAAATAGGTTGTGTTTATGCAAGTAATTTTTCTTATTTATTCTTATCTCCTTCTGCATAACATTTTGTCTAGCCAGTATAATTTGAAGTACTGAGAGAAAAGTTTAACCAGGTTAGTTCTGTTTGTGTGTTAGTATACTTTACTGACAGGTCCTTGGGTTTGTCTCCAGGTCTACATTGCCTTTCAGGTCCCTCGCTACACATATTATCAAGACAAGGAATTTTAAAATTTCATTTAATCCTATTAATCGGTGTAGTGGTTGGAGTTTTATCCGTACTATATGTAGTGGTCATATCTATTGATATTGAAATTAGAGCCGCTTGTTAGTATGTTTTCATCATTTTCCTTCCATTACGTATAATTCCTATGCACTGAATCATTGAACTAGCTTTAGACTGAACCTCTGACAGTATTCTTGATAAAGTGCACATAATGCTGAGAATATACACTGTTGCTGCTCTTCCAAATTGTATATATAAATACCAACCATCTTTACAGTGGTTAGGTATACTTGCTTCACTTCAATTTTACATGCCATATCAACCGAGCTGTTTTCTTTTATTACAAAGGATGGGATTTGTCTGGAATCTTCCCAGTCTCTCCTAATTTGGTCATCAGTTTTTAAAACTGTGTATACCTTACTTACTTCATCTGTGATATTCAGACCTACGTTACCCGAGTACCCATTCCTGGTCCAGTCTTCAGGGTCAGGGACATTATCTAGATCTTGATGGGTGATGTGGTTCTCTGTCTGTCCAGCTGTGATGTAGAAGATCATGATAATGATTTCTGGAATCACAGTTTTTCTGGTCCAGCGCATTCGGAGGTCCATTTCTGCTCAAGTGGAGGATCTGAGGATTATTTTGGAGGCAGACAGTGCACCTTTGAGTAACTTGTTTGACTATAGTATAGAGGTTTTTATCTATTATCCCTTTTCTGAGATATGTGTATAGGGCATCTCCTCCCCACTGTGTTTTCTCATGTTCCTTTACCACTACCTGCTATAAAGCCTTCTCAGGTATTACCATCTGTCCTTGAGGGGTTACATAATTTTCACTCCTTAGGGTGGCATGTTAATCTTGAATCAGTTCCTGGTCTTTCTTAGAATATGAATATTTAGAGTCAAATTTGATCTTACCTTCAGGAATGAGGGGTTGTATGGTTACTGTACCTTGTCCTTGTTCTGCCACTCTTTTCGCCTCCTGATCAGCCAACCTGTTTCCCCTTTCTTGTTCTGTTTCTCCTTTATGGTGTCCCTTGCAGTGCATTATGGCTACTTCTTGGGGCAATTTAACGACCTCTAATAGCTCTAAGATCTCCTTAGAATGTTTAATCTGCTTGCCTTGGGAGGTTAATAATCTTTTTTTTCATACTGCCCCATGAGTATGGTTGGACTCGATGATCTGGTGGGTCCTTTCCAACTTGGTGATTCTATGGTGATTCTATGAGCATGCACTACTCCAAAGGCATATTTGGAATCTGTGTATATGTTGATTCATTTTCCTTGAGCTTTCTGCAGTGCTCTGATGAGTGTGATAATTTCTGCTTTTTGAGATGAAGTCCCAGGCGTTAATGACTTTGATTCTATGACAGGCAAGAGTGGTTATTGCATATCCAGACTTACGTTCTCCATTCTTCATGAAACCACTACCATCTGTATACCAAGTTCTGGCATCTGGGAGGGGTTCCTCTTTCAAGTCAGGCCTGCTGGAATATGTGCTTTCAATTACTTCCAGACAATTGTGGTGGAAGGTTTCTGAATCCTTCTGGGCTGATGACAGAAACACTGCAGGATTGCTTAGGCTATTGTTGAGGATCTCCACATCATCCTACTCCACTAGGATGGCCTGCTATTTGAGGAATCTTGAGGGAGATAACCAGTGGCTCCCTTTCTGTTCTAGTATAGCGGCTACTATATGAGATACAAACACAGTTATTTTCTGACCTAAGGTAAATTTGTGAGCTTCTTGAATGTTGTTAACCACAGCTGATACTGCCCTTAAACACCTTGGCCATCCTTTACTTACTTCATCCAGCTGTTTTGAGAAGTAAGCCACAGCTCTTCTACAGGGGTCAATGTTTTGTGCCAACACTATCAAAGCCATCCCCTGCTTCTCATGTAAGAAAAGCAAGAATGGCTTTGAGACGTTGGGCAGGCCCAGAGCTGGGGCCCGTAACAGTTCTTCCTTCAAGGTCTGAAAAGCTTGCTTACCTTCCTTGGTCCGCGTCAGAGTTTTTGGATTGTTCTTTATCATCTGATAGAGAGGATTGACTAAGATGCCATAATTAAGTATCCACAGCCGACGCCAGCCCGTCATTTCCAGGAAAGTTCTCAATTCCTTGGCAGTGTGTGGTAGGGGGGCATTATAGATGGTCTTTTTCCTTTCCATCCCTAGTTTGTGTTGTCCCCCCAATATCTCATACCTGAGATATGTTACTTCTTGTTGCAAAATCTGTGCCTTTTGTTTTGATACCTTATACCCACTTAGTCCCAAAAAATTTAGATTTACTGTCCATGATAAACAAGAGTCCTTGGCGGTCATTGCTATAATCAGGTCATCTGCATACTGTAGAAGAATACCTTCTCCTGAGAGAGCCATCTGTTCTTCAAGATCTTTTGCCAAAAATGGTAGGGCTGTTCTTGAATCCTTGTGGGAGCACCGTCCAGGTTAGTTGTGATTTTCTACCTGTTTCAGGATTCTCCCACTCAAAGGCAAACAGTTTCTGGCTGTCAGGGCCTAAAGGTAGGCAGAAGAAGACATCTTTCAAATTTAAAATAGTAAACCACACATATTCCTCTTTAAGTCTGGTTAATATTGTATATGGATTGGCCACCACAGGGTGGAGATCTTCTACTGTTTTATTGATAGCTCTAAGGTCTTGTACCAATCTATAGCTTTTACCATCGGGCTTTTGTGTTGGTAATCCAGTATCCACCAAAAATTCAATGTCATGTGACCCATTCCCCAGCTTCATTATAACCAGAGGATCCCCTGCGGACTGATCCTCCAGTTTCCCCTAATCTTCTTCTAGCTCTGCAACCATTGCCCTTCCATTTCTCCCTTTTTATGGGCAATCGTTTCCAGTGTCCCTCCTTTTTTTGCATATTGCAGTCTGGTTTGGAAGCATCAATTCTGTGAGTTCTTTCAAGGTAGAAAGAATTTTGCACTCCCTCTTTCTTCTCTAAGGGCCACTATAGTAGCAGTAGAAATGAGTTTCCCTAGCTTCGGCCTTTCAATCCCATCTCTATTTCGAAATACACACCACGTTTCTTCCAATAACTTTTCTATATCACGTTGTTCCTCTGCTTTCAGTTTCTTGAGCTTCCTTTGATTATCATCAGAGGATTGTCCTAGGAATAGGGAAACTAGCTGCATTTTCCCTTGGTCTCTGGATGGATCCAAGGTGGTATATTTCCACATTGCTTCCCAAAGCCAATCGAGGAATTCTGTAGGGGTTTCTATAAGGTTTTGTTTAATAGCAAATAAAGAGCCCCAATTCACTGTTTTTGGTATCCCGTTTTCCAACCTGAATTACACCCATTCCTGATATTGTCACAAAAGTTGGTAATGGTCTGCATTGTTATAATCCCATTGAGGTTTCGATTGTGGGACGTAGTCATCTATATCCTCCCCATACCTTATTTCAGTTCTTCCATAATCTCTAGCAGTTTGGAGGACTAATTCCTTTTCTGTATCTGTTAGTGTGTCCAACATCAAATCCACATCTCCCCAATCTACATCTAATGCTTTCACAAATGTCTTAAGTTGTTTTGCTACCCTTGCCGTATCATCCCAATGTCTTTTACCTACTAATTACCAGGTATCTAAATCTACTGTAGAGAGGGGTACCTTGAGTTTTACGGGACCCACTGGTCCTGCAGCCTCTCTCAAAGGTGCCTGAATTACTGGTTCCCGTAGCAATGCAGTCCTAGATTTAAGGTCTCATGCTCTGATTTTAGGAGGTGAACTAGAAGGGTATCTAAATCTATGCTTTCATTTTTCAGTATCAGGTTCTATTTTCCTTCCTCTTTTGACCTTGGGTGAAGGAGGGGGACTTAAAGGGGCCACTCCAGGTTCTTCTAATGGAAATGGTGACCCTGCCCATTCTTGATCTTGTTGTCCCTGATCTTGTTGGCCCCTTCCCCACATGCCTATGGGGGTTACAAAGTCCTTCATTCTGTCTTCATCCTCTTTATATTTTAGGCACCTTTGTCCTATTGAATAAGATGAACAATATCTCTGAATTTTATCCACTCCTGCTTTATGGTTATCTTTTTCCAGGGTTAGCACAAAAGGGTCACAGGGAGCTACGTTAATACCACAAGCTTTTCGCATCGCAGGGTGGTCGCGGAGAACGAAAAATATGTCTGCATAGACCACTTCATCCTATTTGCCTTCTCCTTAAAAATAACATGAGTTGTAAAAGGGTATTATAATTTAGGGTCCCATTCAGTGGCCATTTCTCTCCATCATCTAATTTATACAGTGGCCATTATTGTATGCAGTATTTAATGAGGGTCTTTTTGTCCACATTCCCTCACGGGGGTCCCCCAATGTCTTTCCAGTGTGCTAGAATGCATCCTAGGGGGCTGCGTTTCATTTGTTCTTTCCCCGACATATTTCTCATTATTATTATTGTCACATGCTTCGCTCAGCTCTGGCTACTCTTGTTGCCAAGAAATGGAAATGCAGATTAGAGCTCTGCACTTGCTTTGTACTACTGTATGTCTCAGGTGTGCCTGTGTTTTTCTGGCCTTTCACACCATTCGCTTCATTTGTCACTGACCATGCCCCTCGCAGGATGGTTGAACTGCAGATCGAGACTCTTCACTTGCTTCATGTTAATAACGTCTCATTCATTCATGCATTTGCAAACCTTTCGCACAACAGTAAAATAGTATATAAGTTAAGTTCAGATTCTATCAGGTGCTGTATACACCTGGAGTGAGACTGTATGGCTCTTTGCCACCTCAACCTTTAAATGATTTCATAACCACAGGGGCAAATATATTCCTCCTCAATACTTGTATCCTAAAGAAGGAAATCATCCCATAGCCCAGGGTCAGTGCGGTGTATTAACAAGCAAGGACTCAGCTTTTGTTTTAAGCTAAGACCAAGTTTATTGTTACAAGCTCATATTTATACCTTACAAAAAATGTCAACACCAATCCCATAAGTCCTTCATAAAAATTTCCACAGCATGTTCTTCTCCTTCCAAGCTCCTTGTGACCACTGTTATTGTTTTCATGCCGCCTTGTTTTTGCCACCAATGCTGATTATTCTCAGGCCGGCAGCTTGCTTGATATCAAATGCTCTGCACTTATGCTCCAGAGGTCCAACAACACTCATGGCTGTTTCTTGCTCACTCTCTCTCCTGATATCTCCCCATCTTGTTTTTGTGAACTACTAATATTTGTCTTAACACACTATCAATCAAGCTTTACACTAATTTGATTAAGCAAGGCACACAAATCAATATGCTGCAAGAAAACCAAGTAAAATCATAAAACCTATCATGACTAATTTTATAATCCAAGGTCCAAATCCAACAAAAAGTCCTGCAAATGTATTCCAATCATTCTATATTTGCAATTTTTCTGTTAAATTTTCTAAGGTGTTAATACTTTTATGTATAAATTCTGAATGATCTGATAAATTAATCAAAAGACTAGATAAAGCTGCCAATGTGGCATTTATTTGACGATGGTGAACCAAAGTGTGGTTTAAAATCATAGAAACATTCAGAGTTAATAATGTAAATTTGCCTAACGTACATGGACCTCATGAAATATAGGAAGGAATACCTGTCCATGCTCTATCTCCTCAAATAAAATACAATTCACTTGGTAATTGCAGGGAGATGTGGTTGGATTTGGATATATTTGCAAAACGTGTGATTACATCATATAAAATCATTTCTACACACACTAAGTAAGGCCTTAACATTTTATATAAGCGTTACGCTTTTGCCTATATAACTAAAATCTTTATTAAAATCTACTTTTATCACACCTAATAAAGAACATCATCTATCGGCAAACCTACTAAACAGGTGCTAAATGGATTGGTTAGTGTTGCTACTGACAAACACAATGAATCTTGCCCTGCCGCATTGGCTAGGGTTTACTCAGATGTTTTCTTTGGATTGTGCGGGAATCCATGGAATGGTGGTTGCACAGCATGAAATTCCCACAATTATTGCAATGCAAGTCGTACACACCTTGCTGGCATCCATTGTGGTCCACGATCTGTAGAGACACAAGCATACCCTCGCCCTCATGTTATTAACAGCCATGGACCTTCCCATTGTCTTGTTTCTAAGTTACATATAATCACTTTAGCTTTACTCATGTTATCATTTGATTTCACGATAAAATGTTGCTCTATCAGGGGAATATTGTCTTGACAACAATTTAAAAAATTTAGAACATACATAGCTTTTAATAGTCTGTCTTGAGGGGCGTATCCCATGCTTGCCCTTTTTTGTTTTTGCAACATATTTTTTAACTTACCATGAGCTCGTTCAGCTATGGCTTGCCCTGTTGGTGAGTGAGAGATGCCCGTGACATGTGTGAATCCTCATTCTTGAAAAAAGGATTTTGTTATATTAGAAATATATCCCGGGCCATTGTCTGTTTTTACTGTTTTTGGCACCCCCAAAATAGCAATTGCATATCATAAATGTTTTTTTACATCTTTTGCTCATTCTCCCGTATGTGAGGAAGCAACAATGCAGGTAGAAAAGGTGTCAATTGACACATGTACATATTTTAGACATCCAAACTCGGGGATGTGTGCTACATCAGTTTGCCATATTGCAAGTGGCAAATAATAATAATATCATCCTGCGACTGCCCTAAGAAAATCAGGGCCAGCTGCACCTTAGCTTGCTCTGTTTCTACGTCTAAATCTGTGTATTTCCTAGCCACCTCTTTAAGCCACTCCAAAAATGCAGACGGGGATTCTGTTTTCTCTTGCCTGACATTATACAGTTTTGACCAATTGATTGGTTTTGGCATAGCATTTTGTACTCCAACAACTATCCACTCCTGGTATCTCCTCAGATTTCCCATTCCTCTTGCAGTATTATAATCCCACATGGGATCTTCAGTTGGAAAATTCTGATCAACTGTCCCTGTGACAATCCCCTGCCTAATGTCTTCTCTAACTCGCTCGCGCGCAGTTCTCAACACCATTTCCTTCTCTGTGGAGTCCATTAGAGTGTCCAGTAATACCTGTATATCATCCCAATCAGGATTCGGGGTTTTCAGAATCATCTTTACAACTCGTGCCACTTTACTCGGGTTCTCCCGATAAGTTCCAGCAGATTGTTTCCAGAGCATCAGATCTCCTGGAGTGAAAGGTACTTTAACATCTACGGGTCCTTCTGCCCCAACCCCCTGCTGAAGCGGTGCTAATATTGCACTGTCTGCTGTTTAACTTGAATATCCCGTTGCCGTGTTCGGTGGGATATTGGGGTAGTGGGATACTCCTGTTCCTCTATTTCTACCTCATCCTCCCCATCACCTTTTATTCCAGTATCTCTGGGGCTGGTGGGGCCGACGGAGCCACTAATAAATCAAAATCATCATTTTCCTTATGCTGCGAAGCATTTTCCACTGCCAGACATTTCATACATTTCTTCTCAGTCACACATCCCTCACATTGCTCATCCGATTTTGTACTAACAACCATTATCCCACACGCCTTCTTCCATTCCTCTTTCCCTCTTAAAATAAAAAACAGTTCTACATATGGTATCTCATCCCATTTACCCTCGCGCTTACAAAATAGCATCAATTGTAGGATGATATTATAGTCTAAAGTTCCATTTTCTGGCCAACGAACCTGATCTTCTAAATTATACTGTGTCCACCATACATAACAATACTCAACCAATTTCTTTTTTTGCATTTCTTGCCCAAACTGCCCCTCTTTCCAATGCATCAAAATACACCCTAACAGTGATGACTTAGGTATCGGCGGCATTTTATAACAGTCCAGACCAGCACCAAACAACAAAAACCAAACAAAGTTCCACATAGCGAATAGTACAGATTACCGAAAATACAAGACCAGAATACAGTTGCTGAACCTGCAGAGCTAATAATACAGATTACGAATAATGCAGATTACCGAAAATACAAAACCAGACCACTGATGCCGAACCTGCAGAGCTTTCGCTACTGTCTTACGGACGGCGCCTAGGCTTCCCTCTGGAGCTCCATAGCCCAACCAAGCGTAGCTTTCGCCGCGTCTAACAGGCAGGCTTTTACCAGACCAGAAAATATGGTACCTTTCGGATTGGGCACAAGACCCGAAAAATTTGGTACAATTCCTAATTAGGCACAAGACCTGTAGAAAAATTTAGTACTATTCCCAATTAGGCACAAGACCTGACAAAGTTGGTACCATTCCCGATAAAGCACCGTGTCTTACTGATATCCCTGGTCCGTCGGGGGCAGCGGAGGTCGGTTGCGGTCCATGGTTCCCCGAGAATCACTCAGTGCCGGCTGGAGCGAGATCGATGCGGAGCCGCCTCAGCAATGCCCGCGAGGTCCCATCTGGGTCACCAAAACTGTTAGCGTAGAGACAAACACATAACCATTCCAGGTAGGTTATATGTGGTGCTTTATTTCGAGGCCCCGGGAACCAGGGGTATTCAAACCCAAATAAGGTTCCAAGACGATCCTGGCGCGTCTGCAATTTAACCCTTAAGTGTTTCACAATCTAATGTATATTCAACAGATTACATCATTTCTTCATGCATATGTATTTGAGGATTGTCTCATCATTTGTGTGGACACCTGCATTTCTTTATCTTCACTTGACTGCCCTCGGTATGCTTCTGGCCTTCACCAATGTAGGCTGTGTTCAGATAAGGTTGTTAGTAAAAGCGTAGGCTCTGCTCGGATAAGATTGTCAGTACATACTTTCTAAGCACTCCCTAATACCATGTTCTTGTGAAGGTTATATGTGGTCTGTGAGAAAACCGTCACTGTCTGCAGAGACAGACACAAAGTCTGCACAAACTTAACTATAAAGATCAACAAAATTAAATGCTAAACACAATATATATCAAATGCTAAATACAATATACATAACCTATAATTCTAATCTTATTTTAATTGAGCCCTAATTCTTCAGCTAAATTAACGTTTTTCCAACACTGGCACAAAGAGACAACTGATCCTATCTCCTAAAGTTCCAATATTCTATATAATGGTTCTCCCAGCATTCAAAGGATACCCCAGTATCCAGAAGATACCCACCAATTTCAGGACAAAGTTCCCAGGATGGTTCCCACTATAGAATTACTATTCCTGCAACAAATATCCAGAAATATTTCACAAGACAAACCCCAATACTTGCTCATTTAGCAAATACAGGGGACAAATGAGATAGGTTTAAAACACTGCCACAAATAATAAATAACAAGACTTATTCCAATCACAAGCACTGCACTGAATCCAAATTCAAGCCACATAAGTCAGTATACCAAAATATACCAAGCCTGACGCAAGGTGAAACTCAAACCCACAGTCTTGGGGTACCTCTTATTTCCAGTAACTAAGGTGGGATTTGAACCCATAATCCTAGTCTTGTGCCTCCTGCATATGACTTATGGAATTTATACAATGTTAGGTACCTTACAAACCTTAGAGAGTAATGTTAGGGAAAGGCACTTTTATTCAGCTTACCGTCTTCCAGGGACCTGTCTGCTCCCGTGATGATCTAGAGTCCTGAGAGTCTCGCAGCCAAACAGAAGTCTCCTGCCTGGCTCACCAGAATGATTCAAAGGAATCAACTCTCAGATGGACTGTAAGCGGGGAGAGCATAGGGTCTGCACTCTACAAAATGCACCTCCACCATAGTGAAATTTCAGTCAGCTTATGTAGCGATTTTATCAAACACTCCATACATCCTGTGGTTAATCCCAATAAGCAAGCAGTTGGGTTACATAAGTTCAGTTCCCTATTGTGTCTATTGTAACTAGTTTTATGGTTTCCTAGATAGCGATGCATATGTGTCCAAAAGCAACTGCCTTAGTACATATCATACCCCTGCAGAGGGGTAGGCCCCTAAGTTGCTGACTTGTGTTACAAAGCAAAAAGTCATGCTTACGTTAAAAGCAGCCTAGCTATGTCAAACAAGCTTTAAGCCATACTTGACACCATTCCCTAATTCAAATCGCAAAGCCCCATTCTATTTGAGGAGGATCAGTAGAAAGTATTGGCTCTAAGGCTTGATACACTCCAACCTCAAAAATAAGTAATTTTCAAGCCTCTTCATGTACTGAGGTCCAATCCCAGGTAATCCTCTTTCTGGTCAGGTCATACAAAGGACAGGCTGTGATGGAGAAGTCGGGAATGTGTTTCCTCCAAAACATCAGCAGGACATGCTGCAATTCCCTTTTCTTCTTTGGGATTTTGATTTGTTCTAAAGTTGTTAAAGTTTCAGGAGGAATACATGTTGCCCCCCCTTCCACCATATACCTAGGAATTTCACTTCCATGGAGGGAAGTTGCACCTTCTCCTAGGGAATCTGGAGTCCCAGCCCTTCCAGGTGGGCAATAATTTTCTTCTGGGTTTGTCCCACAGTAGTGGTATCAGATCCACCTATCAGTATATCATCAATATACTGATAGATTTTTACTTCCTCCTTGATAGTGACTTCTGATAGGGCCTGGGCCAATGCATGATGTGCCAGGGTGGATGAGCGTTGATATCCCTGGGACAAGTGCATGAATTTAAACTGAAGACCTCCCCAAGTAAGTGCAAACTGATCCTGATTGCTTTCCTGTATAGGTACCATAAAGAACACATCTTTCACATCAGTAGTGGCAAGAGTCGGATGAGACTGTTCTTGTATAATTGAAATCAAGTCTGCTATATTCAGCACCGCTGCCATCAAAGGGCTCGTGCCTGCATTCAAGCATCTATAGTCAATTGTGAGCCTCCACTTCCCATTTGGCTTTCTGACCAAACTGGGGAATTGTAAGGGGAGTGGGTTGGAATAACTATTCCTCGCTCTTGCAGGTCTTTAATCACCATAGTGATTTCCTCTCTTGCTCCTAGGGGCAAGAGGTAGGTTTTCACATTCACTATTTCGGACGGGGGGAGCGGGAAGCAGCATGCAACAACCTTATCAGGGCTGCCGGAGACCTAAAATTCCACCCCCCTTCCAGACGACTCTGTCCAGGTCTGACCTTTTAACAGTTCCAGCCCCAGAATGTGGGCAATGCCCCCAGCACTATCATAGCCACAGTGGGAAAGGTGTCTCCCCGGCATCCAGCAGTTCACCCTGGCTGTAAGCTGGGGGTTTGTCTCCAAACATATAGGTTAGGCAAATTTGTTTTCTATTGGGAATAACTCCATTCTGGATATCTGTATTGGTATTCAAAGCCAACATTTGGGCCCCTGTATCGACCAAAAATGTAGCTGGTGTCTTAAAGGGCCCCAGTGGAAAAGTAGCCAATAAATGCCCTTGTTTGCTTTCTATGAGCCTTCTAAAATAAACCCACTGGTGGGGCCTGGTAATCTCACCCGCAGGAGCCGAAGGAACAGCTGCCCCCGCCCCCTCCCCCCAAAGGGGCCACAGGCATCTCCTTGTCTTGGGGGGGGGGGGGCTTTTGTATGGAGGCTCCCACTTTTTTACCAACAAACGCAGATCAGACAGGGGCAGGTGATCAATTAATTCTTGAGGACCCCCTTTTCTCATACCTTCATTCCACAACTGACTCTGTGAAACTTCCTTCATCAGTACTTTATCCTGGGGAGATACTATTTTACTCCCTGCCGAACTGAGGCTTGTGACTTTCCCTCCATACCCCACATGTCTAGCATATTTCATTAGTTCCTGGGCAATTTCTCCCCAAGTAAGACACGGTCCTGCCAAGGGTCCCCCACCATAGCAACTTTTAACTGATCTTGAATCTTCACTGTGTAAAGCATTAAGGAGTCTGACAGGCCTCTGATTAGGGGTGTCATCTTGCCTAGGCTTACTAACATTAACATCAGTTGCAGTGCTACAGACTGGGGGAAGAGTGGCTGGAGAGCTGCATGGAGGAGAAGGACCTGGGGGTGCTGGTTGACAGCGACTGAACATGAGCCAGCAGTGTGCCCAGGGGGCCAAGAAGGCCAATGGAATCTTGGCTTGGATCAGAAATGGGGTCACCAGCAGGGCCAGGGAGGGGATTCTCCCTCTGTACTCAGCACTGGTGAGACCGCACCTCGAGTACTGTGTTCAGTTCTGGGCCCCTCACCACAAGAAGGATGTTGAGGCTCTGTTTGGTGTCCAGAGAAGAGCAACGAAGCTGGTGAGGGGCTGGAGAACGTCTGACGAGGAGCGGCTGAGAAAGCTGGGGTTGTTTAGCCTGGAGAAGAGGAGGCTGAGGGGAGACCTTATTGCTCTCTACAACTACCTGAAAGGAGGTTGTGGAGAGGAGGGAGCTGGGCTCTTCTCCCAAGTGACAGGGGACAGGACAAGAGGGAATGGCCTGAAGCTCCGTCAGGGGAGGGTCAGGTTGGATATCAGAAAAAAATTCTTCCCAGAAAGAGTCATTGGGCACTGGAACAGCTGCCCAGGGAGGGGGTCGAGTCACCTTCCCTGGAGGTGTTTAAGGAACGGGTGGATGAAGTGCTGAGGGACATGGTTTAAGGGAGTGTTAGGAATGGTTGGACTCGATGATCCAATGGGTCCTTTCCAACCTGGTGATTCTGTGATTCTATGATCAGGGAAAGCTGGTGAGGAACCAAACACCTTTTACTCATTAATTGCAAGCAAGCTGCCTTCTGTATGCTTTCAGTGAGGTGACTGGTCCCAGGGGTAGGAATGACAATCAGATCACCCCTTTCCAAAGGGTCAATTCCTCCAGCCCAGAAAGCTGCTCTTTGAGTCAAAGACCATGGTTCTCTCTCATCTTCCACTATTTTTTAAAAATGCTTCGTCAGCAGAATCTTCTCATTTCTTGCTCATTTCTTGCATTTTCTTCTCATTTCTTGCTCAAAAAATCTAATCCTATCCCATCCCATCAGGCTAACATGCCACACGTACTCTGTCTCAGTCTCCCTAGCCTGCCTGCAGTACTTCTCTTGCAGCTCAGCCAGTTCCCTAACAGTGTATGGGACTTCCCTTGTCACAACAGCCGGTTCAGGCTCTTCCTCATCATAATCTGAGCAGATTGAGATCTGTTTTCCGCAACTTTGGGGAGTTGCCTCTCTTGGATATGCACTTGAGTTTTTTGGTCTTTTTATTTGTCTGTGTCTGGAATAAATCCTGCATTTTTATTTTACCATGAGAGATCTTGTTGGTCTCCATATTGCTGTACAGATATCAAATGAACTTCCTTCTTTGAGTGGAAGGAAGGCCTGAACGCTAGTGGTGTCTTGGGAGTGGGGTTTGACACAAACTAATAAAAAATATTGATTTCCTTTTCCATGTTGGGAACTTATCTCAAAGTTCTCTCAAAGTGACAGTTAACCTTTGTGATACTTCTGAAGAGCAGTGACCTGTGAAGATGATGTTCCTGTCATATGCCATCTGAGAGGATCATGCCTTATCCAGGGACTCCTATGTAGTGTGTGTTAATTATTGGGAAAATCTTACACATACTAAGATGAACGTCCTTTAAAATACAGACACAACATGTTAAGGAAACTAATACCTTCTCAGAAAAGTGATTGGACTGTCTGCAGTGGAATATATAGTTCTCTGCATCAGTGAAGACTCCCAGTGCTGACCACTCAGAATCGACACACTGTTCATTTCTGAAAATACATAGTTCTGTGCTGTTCCAGTTTTGTTTCATTTTCTGCTCCAGCCCAATCATGTTGAAACACTCCAGAGCCTCCGTAAAAATGTTGTGGGCTACTGAACTTGGCTCCTCTGAACTGGCACTGTGTACAAAAACTCCAGTCTACATTCATAAATCAATTGAATAAATAGCTCTTCCTTTAACACTATCATTTGCAAGTGCAGGTCAAAAAAATCTTTGACAAAAATGAGGTCTTGTCATTGTTGTTCTAAATGATACT
Source organism: Cuculus canorus (assembly GCF_017976375.1). Lineage (NCBI taxonomy): Eukaryota > Metazoa > Chordata > Aves > Cuculiformes > Cuculidae > Cuculus > Cuculus canorus. The sequence continues at coordinate 21,994,245 of NC_071440.1, forward strand.
GGGGGTTTAAGGGTATCAGAGCCACATCTCTTCTACATTTGCTTTACTATTTTTGCAAACCTAGCTTGCTGATAGACCAGTATCTGGCACTGATATAATTTGCTAAGGTTAATCTCCCATTGAACAGTCTTCCAGATGATTTGTCATTGACTCATGCTTATCACTTTGGCTGGAGACAGAAATGAAGACATGGGAGCCCCTTCCTTCTCCAGAGTTTCAGTAATTGTTAGAATAATTAGTACAGTGCCTTCCATGCTTATTTCCCTGTCATTTAGTGTTTGTAACAGAAGTGACTCAAGATTCTCTTGAAGAAAAATCTTCAATAAAATGCCTGCCAACAGTGTTCTGTAGGGGGTTTGCCTTCATATTGAGGCTGCTCTTATCAGAGGTGTTTGGGCTAGCCTATTGCAAGGGTTTAGAACTTAGAAGTACATACCATGTCTCTTTCTGTTCCTTCCCATCTCCAGAGAGTGCCATGTGGTTTTCCTTAAGTGGATACAGCTGACATTCAGAATTTTCCTGGGCTCTGTTGGATACTATAAATATCGGGTCCCTTTCTCTCATCATCTTAGCCTTTGTGAGCGCATGCTTGTGCCCTGTCTCTAGAGTGCAGTTCTTTTTGCAGCCTCCAATGAAGAATATTATCTTTTATAGCACTGGTTTTGGTCCAAGAATTATTACATATTCAAAGACTGGTGGATAGTTTTTAAGTGTCTGGGTAGCTTCCCTTCTATATCATTCAGAAAGTGCTGCCATTTCTGTCTGGTTGTAAAACCCCATGCATAGGTATTGACTCATTTTTAATGTAGACAGCTTGATCAGTCTAAGAAGAACCAAATCTTCTGTATCTGCAAAGTACATTGCCCCAGTTGTCTTCAACTTCAGGCCATCTACAAGAGAAATTGTTGTATATGCCATGACTTCAAAATTATTTACTTCCTCATAGCTTTAAGTTCATCTCATACAAAATGTTTTTGTTTCACACTGGGCCAGGACTGTTTTGTCAGCCCATAATCTGTGGTTCTTGGAGAAATAGGAAACTTCTGTAACAGTATATATTGGAATTCAAGCGTCTTGGATACATTAAAGGCGTGTTAACCTCACTGCTACACGTCACTTCAAATTGCTCCATCCCTGGAGGTGTTCCAGGCCAGGTTGGATGGGGCTTTGAGCTCCCTGATCCAGTGGGAGGTGTCCCTGCCCATGGCAAGGGGTTAGAACTGGATGATCTTTAAGGTCCCTTCCAACCCAAACCATTCTATGGTTCTATGAAATTAATAATAGACAATGCCATCACTGTATACTTAATAAGCAAGGTAGTGCAAGGTCCACTTCCATTCTTTTGTAAATGGTCAGCCTTTTGTATTGCTATAGTGAAAAAGCAGTTTGCTGGTACTGTACACGCACTCTGAACAAAATGAGAGGTGAGTTAGACTGCTTTAGTTGGCCCATATGTCACTTCAATTAGTAACAGTCTTCCAGAATTATGGTTAACCCGAGATGGATATTTTTTTACTTCAACTGTCAACAGAAAGTTAGATTTTTCTGATGCTAAATTGAAGGCTATTTGGGGTTTCTATTTAATAAGTTCCTACTTCTGTAGTCAAACTGAGTGCTTTTCCCTAGCTTTCTAGATTGTCTGAGTGGCAGCAATTACTTCTGTGAGGAAAGTAGCTGACCCAGTATTATTCTTTTAGTATAATAGTATACTGTTATCAGGATATGGATCTGTTCAAGCTGAACTAAGGCCATGTTTCTGCCAAAAGAGAAGTTCCATTCTGACTGTGCACTCTTGCTCTCCTTATGTTGGCTTGGGAAAGTGAGTGGCTACAGGATGAATTACTTGCTGTAGTAGACAGTGGGACATTTGTGGGAGGCAGGAGATGAAGTGCTCCTCCTTTATAAAGTCAGTGTGGTTTTAGACTACAGGCTTCAGTATGGCTTTACAGTTAAGCTTTTCCCAGGTGGTTTCATAGGTTTACTTTAACAGGGAAATCAATATGCCTGTTTTTATTTCAGTTTTTATCATTAACAAGGCATTCTTAATTAACAAACATTCACGGAGTGCAGGTTAGTTGTTTGTCATCTATCTCTAAAAGGTTGCCACACTTAAATGCTTGAAGACTACATAATTTTACATTAAGTCTTTAACTTTATTATTGAACAAAATGCTTTTTTTCCATTTCAGTGGCTTTGTTTTTCTTCGACTGATTTGTCCTGCTATCCTGAACCCAAGGATGTTTAATATCATCTCAGGTGACTATGCTTCAGATTGAATTCATACTTTATGTAATAATAGGCATCAACTTACTTTAGTGCCTAATTTAGCAAAATATGAAGTCTTTTGAACACTGTGTCCAAAGCCATGTTATCCATATCAATTGATTGACTTTATCCCTAAGGCAGCCGGCATATAGTTTTCATCCTCAAAGGTTAGACAGTTTTTATTCCCAATGTCTTGTTTAAAAGCTAAAAAAAAAAAAGAAAAGGTGAATGTTAAAAGAAAAGAAAAGGTGAATGTTAAAAAAAAAGTGTTTTATAAAGAAAATTGTTGTGGCTTAACCCCAGTGGGTAGATAAGCATTGCACAGTCGCTTGCTCGCTTCCCTCCTCGCCCTCAGTGGGATGGGGGAAGAGGAAAGGAAGAATAAAAACAAGAGAACTTGGGGATCAAGATAAAACAAACAAACAAAAATTAAATACATGCTTAATAACTGAAGGATAAATGGAACAAAGCAAAACAAGTGATGCAAAGGTAATCATGCCACCTTCCATAGGTAGATGGATGCCCAGCCAGTTCCTGAGCAAAAGATGGCTAATACGAATAAAAGCCCCTCTTTCCCTTTTATTGCTGAGCATGATATGATATGGAATATCTCTTTGGTTAGTTCAGGTCATCTGCCTGATTGTGTTGCCTCCCAGCCTGTTGCGCATCCCCCAGTCTTTTCACTGGAGAGGCAAGAGTGACAAACAGATGGCCTTGATGCTATGTAAACACCATTCAGCAAAAGCTAGAACATCAGTGTGTTATGAGTAGTGTTTTGGTCAAAAAATCTGAAACACAACACCATATGAACTTCTATGAAGAAAACTAACTCTATCCTAGCCAGGCACAGTACAAAAACATTACCCTGCTTTTTGATGCTCTCTTTGTAGAGTGCATCCCTATCAGTAAATAAAACAGTGGCAGGGACTATTCCTGTTTGCTAGAACAGGATTGTGAAATTGCTATACTGATCTGTAGCACAGTTCTGGCTGATATCAGGTAGCATTCTCCTAAACAGTTCTTAGGCATGATTTGTGTGTTGGCATGCATCACAACTGACACAGTTGTCATGGGGCTTTGTTATGAAGCTTTAACAGTGACAGCACGGATTATTACATGACAGTTGGCTTAAGCACCTAGAAATGTTTCTGAGCATTTTAAGGAACAGATGGTAGTTGAGGTCTTACAGATGCAACAATTAGTATGTGTGTTACTGTTGTTCCAGACATAAGGTTGCATTGATAGGATTTCAGGTTCTATGTTTTGCTGTATTGCTTTGTGATGCTCACCAAAGTCACTCTATCACTCCCCCTCCTCAACTGGACAGGGAAGAGAAAATACAATGAAAGGCTTGTTGATCAAGATAAGGACAGGGAGATCACTCAGCAATTGCCGTCATGGGCAAAACAGACTTGACTCAAGGAAATTAATTTAATTATTACCAATCAAATCAGAGTAGGGTAATGAGAAAGAAAAATTAAATCTTGAAACACCTTCCCTCCACCCCTCCCTTCTTCCCAGTCTTAATGTCACTCCTGAATTTTGTACCTACTCTCCCCGAGCAGCACAGGGGGGCAGGGAATGGGGGTTGTGGTCAGTTCATCACATTTCATTTCTGCTGCTCCTTCCTCCTCAGGAGGAGGACTCCTCACACTCTTCCCCTGCTCCTATGTGGGGTCTCTCCCACAGGAGGGAGTCCTCCAAGAATTGCTCCAGCATGGGTCCTTTCCATGGTGTGCAGTCCTTCAGGAAATGACTGCTTCGGTGTGGATCCCCCACAAGGTCACAAGTCCTGCCAGCAAACCTACTCCAGCTTGGGCTCCTCTCCATGGAGTCACAGGTCCTGCCAGGATTCTGCTCCTACGCAGGCTCTGGCATGGGGTCACCACAGGCTGCAGGGGAATTTCTGCTCCACCGTTAACCTCCATGGGCAGCAGGGGGACAGCCTGCCTCACCATGGTCTTCATCGCTGGCTGCAGGGCAATCTCTGCTCTGGTGCCTGGAGCACCTCCTCCCTCTCCTTCTTCACTGACCTTGGTGTCCGCAGAGTTGTTTCTCTCACATATTCCCACTCCTCTCCCAGCTGCTGTTGCATGGCATTTTTTTTCACCCAGAGGCACTACTACCATTGCTGATTGGCCCAGCTTTGGCCAGCAGTGGGAAGCTTCTAGCAGCTTTTCACAGAAGCCATCCTTGTAGCCTCTGGGCTACCAAAACTTTGCCACATAAATCAAATACATCTTTGTGGGAGGAAGAAAGGAAAGGCATAAATTAGTGGTGGAAATCTGTAGTACTAAATTATTGAGACAACTGAAGTTTAAAAAGTTTGCATATGTTATGATTGATCTTTGTGTCATAGAATCATGGGATGGTTTGGGTTGGAAGGGACCTTAAAGCTCATCCAGTTCCAAACACCCTGCCATGGGCAGGGATACCTTCCACTGGCTCAGGCTGCCCAAGGCCCATCCAACCTGGCCTCAAGCACCTCCAGGGATGGGGCAGCCACCGCCTCCTTGGGCAACCTGGGCCAGGGCCTCACCACCCTCATGGTGAAGAATTTCTTCCTTATATTTGATCAAAATCTATCCTCTTTCAGTTTAAAACCATTGCTCACTACATGCCCTTGTAAAAAGTCCCTATAAGGCCTCCCTGGAGCCTTTTCTTCTTCAGGCTGAGCAACCTGTCCTCATAGGGGAGGTGTTCCATCTCTCTGATCATCTTTGTGGCCTCCTCTGGACTCACTCCAACAGATCTAGGTCCTTCTTATATTTGGAGCCCCAGAGTTGAACACAGGGCTCCAGGTGGGGTCTCACAGGGGCAGAGTAGAGGAGGAGAATCGCCTCCCTCAACCTGCTGGTCACACTTCTTTTGATGCAGCCCAGAACACAGTTGGTCTTCTGGGCTGCAAGTACACATTGCCAGCTAATGTTGAGCCTCTCATTCACCAGCATCCCCAAGTCCTTCTCTTCAGAGCTGCTCTCAATTCAATCTCTACCCAGCCTGTAATTGTGCTTGGGATTGCCCCAACTCAAGTACAGGACCTTGTATTTGGCCTTGTTGAACTTCCTAAGGTTCGTACAGCCCCACCTCTCAAGCCTGTCCAGGTCCCTCTGGGTGGCATCCCTTCCCTCCAACGTGTCAACTGCTCCACACAGTTTGGTGTCATTGGCAAACTTGCTGATGGTGTACTCAATCCCACTGTCCCATGTCTGTGACAAAGATGTTAAACAGCACCAGTCCCAGTACTGACCCCTGAGGAACACCACACATCACCAGTCTCCACCTGGACATTGAGCCATTGACCATGACACTTTGAGTGTGACCATCCAGCCAATTCCTTATCCACTGAGTAGTCCGTCTGTCAAATCCATATCTCTCCAATTTAGAGACCAGAATGTTGTGTGGGACAGTGTCGAATGCTTTGCATAAATCCAGGTCGATGACATCAGTTGCTCTTCCCTTATCCACCAATGTTGTAGCCCCACTGTAGAAGGCCACCAAATACATCAGGCACGATTTGCCCTTAGTGAAGCCATGTTGGCTGTCCCCAATCACCTCCTTATTTTTCATGCGCCTCAGCAGAGTTTCCAGGAGGATCTGCTCCATGATGTTGCTGGGCACAGAGGTGAGGCAGATTGGCCCGGAGTTCTCCCAGTTTTCTTTTTGCCTTTTTTAAAGGTGATGTTTCCCCTTTTCCAGTCATCAGGGACTTCACTGGACTGCCACGACTTCTCAAATACAGTGGATAGGGGATTAGCAACTTCATCTGCCAGTTCCCTCTGGAGCTGCAGATGCATCTCATCGGGTCCCATGGATTTGTGCACCTTCGGGTTCCTTAGATGGTCTTGCACCAAATCCTCTCCTACAGTGGGCAGTTCTTTGCTCTCCCAGTCCCTGCCTTTGCCTTCTGTGACTTGGGTGGTTTGGCTTGAGCCCTCACTGGTGAAGAATGAGGCAAAAAAGTCATGGAGTATCTCAGCCCTCTCCATATCCTGGGCAACCAGGTTTCCTGTTTCCTTCCAGAGAGGGCCCACGTTCTCCCTAGTCTTCCTTTCATCACTGACACACCTATAGAAGCTTTTCTTGATGTCCTTGGGCACATTTCAATCTATCAGGGCTTTAGTGTTCCTAACCTGATCCCTGGCTGCTCAGACAATCTCCCTGTATTCCTCCCAGGCCACCTGCCCTTGCTTCCACCCTCTGCAGGCTTCATTTTGAGTTTAAGTTTGTCCAGGAGTTTCCAGCATTGTTCCTTCAAAGGGATGTACAGTGCTAAGCACTAAATGCTATGAACAACTGAGATTAGTTACATGACTAGTGAATCAGGCTAAGCTCCAGCTATGCCTAAGAAATCGGAACTTATTTTTTAATTAATTGCAATGCTGAGTGGGGAAGGGGGCAGAAAGATGGAAGATCAAAACATACAGATAGACAGTGAAGAGTATATAGCATTCTTATGAAGCACTGTGAAATTTAGAGTTTATATAATAAACATGTCAATTATGGAACACTTAAATGACCTGTAAGTGAAAAGCCAGATTTGATCATAACCGTAAAAAAGCAAACAAAAAACCCCTTATTTTTTAACACTAATCTCTTAGTCAGGTAAAAAAACTTTTTCCAACAAGTGATTGTACTAGCAGTTTCTAGCATTTGATTTGTGCAGTAAATAGCTATATTTTCATAAAAATACAAGCCATGATTGCATACGTTTATTCTATTTTTCCAGTACTCATACTTTAAAGTATAATTTGCATAACAATGCATGACCTACTTATAAGGAAAAAATAATTATTTTATTAGATTCTAACAACAAATAATCTTCCTTTTAACAGAGCTGTTTGATTTTTGTGAAAAGGCCTTTCACTTAATTCATAAAACGTCTGTTTACCTTAGGCTTCTGAGGAACACTATTTTGCTTATTTTGTTCTGTAAGCAACTAGTACAGAAATTCAGATGTGCATATTAATGTTGTCATGGACATAATATTAAACCAACAAAAGTTTACTTGATCATGAGATATTTTCCACATGCAGTTCTGTTACAGCATTTGAAATATTTAATTCCGTCATAAATAACAAACTATAGAAGAGCTTAACTTTCATTGGACTACTGGAAGTTTTAAATTAAATGACCAGTAACTCTCTACTTCTTATTCCTATCAGATTCTCCTTCTCCTACTGCTGCAAGAACGTTAACGCTGGTTGCCAAGTCTGTGCAGAATTTAGCAAATCTGGTTGAATTTGGAGCTAAGGTGAATATAATTTTACACAGAACAGCCTAGAACTGCATTTCTAATACATTTTAATGTTCCTGTTTAATACACGAAAAATCTGTTGCTGTTTTCTTGTGTGGCCTGAGTGTCTTCATCAGCAAGGAGACCTTGTTCCTGCAGTTTTTTCTATCCTTTTCTGTTGGAGCTCAACAGGCTATTGATTTAAACTAGAGCAGTAGCATAAAGTCTGGCTGAATTGGAAAGAGGAGTCAATCATTTGAGAGTGAGTCATCTAGAAATTTATGTGAATGATTTGGTATAAAGATTTTTAATCTGGTAGTATGAACAACAGCTGTGACCTGTTTAAATAATTGATGAACCAATGACTGTAGTAGTAGGTATTATAATGATGCAACCATACTTTCATGCTATGAGAACAGATAAAATCATATGTTTGTTCCAAAGACAACAGTGGAAGTATATGGACAATGACCAAAAGGGTAGCAGTCATACTCTAGTATTCGTAGAATCATAGAATATCTCAAGTTGGACCTATAAGGATCATAAAGTCCAACTCTCTGCTCTTCGCAGGACTACCTAAAACTAAACCATGACTAAGAGCATTGTCCAGACATTCCTTGAACTCTGACAGGATTGGTGCTGTGACCACTTCCCTGGGGAGCATGTTCCAGTGGCCAACCCTCTCAGTGAAGAACCTTTTCCTGATGTCTAATCTGAACTTCCCCGACGCTGCTGCATTCCATTTCCTCATGACCTATCGCTGGTCACCAGAGAGAGATCAGCACCTCCTCCTCCACTGCCCTCCTTGAGGAAGTTATAGACTGCGATGAGGTCACCCCTCAGCCTTCTCTTTTCCTAGCCAAATAAGCCAAGTGACCTCAGGCACTCCTCATAAGTCTTGCCCTTGAGGCATTTCACCATCTAAGTTGCCCTCCTGTGGACATACTCTAATAGTTTGATGTCCTTATACTGAGGCACCCAAAACTGCACACAGTACTCGAGGTGGGGTCACACCAGTGCAGAGCAGAGCAGGACAATCCCCTCCCTTGCCCAGCTGGCAATGCCATGCTGGATACACCCCAGGACACAGTTGGCCCTCTTGGCTGCCAGGGCACACTGTTGGCTCACGTTCAACTTGCCATCATTCCAGACCCCTAGATCTCTTTCCCTGGAGTTGCTCTCCAGCCTCTTGTCCCCCAATTTGTACATATAACTAGTATTACCCCATCCTAGATGGAGAATCTGACACTTACTCTTGTTTAAATTTCACATGGTTGGTGATTGCCCAAATCTCTCTGTAAGGTGCCTCTACCTTCGAGGGAGTCCACAGCTCCTCCTAATTTAGTATTGTTGGAAAATGTACTTAACATATGTTCGATTCCTGCATCCAGATCATTTTTAGAAACACTAAAGAGCACTGGCCCTAAAATTGATCCCTGCAGAACTCCACTAGTGACTGACCACCAGCCCGATGTAACCCCATTTACTATAACCCTTTGAGCCTGACCCATCAGCTGATTGCTCACTCAAGGTATTATGAACTTATTTAGCTGCATGATAGACATATTATCCAGAAGGAGACTATGAGAGACAGTATGAAAAGCTTTGCTAAAATCCAAAACCACCACATCTACTGGCTTCCTTTGGTCAACTAGATAGGTATTGGAGTTGGAAGAGTGGGAGATGAAAGGCAGGCAGCCATCCCTCCACAAAGAAAACATCTATTTGATGGTAAAATGGATAAATTTTCTTTAGGAATATCCATATCAATAAGACAACTGAGAAATGCTAGAGTAGAAATCTGTGATAAGAAAGAATCCATTCAAGAAGGATGCATCATCTGCCTTAGGTGATGGGAGCCTTTTTGCATTTCCATTGATTATTTGATGTCAAAATGGGGAGACATCTTTCACTAATACTGACATGTCTCTGTACAAAACCTCTAAATACATTCCACATGCATGTTCTTTCATATACTATATAGAATAATTCACTTTCAAATTGAGACCAATTAGGACTAAACTTCCAGCCTACATATAGAGCATTTTGATTTTGAAACAAATAACAAATACCAACCCCTGGCTTCCCCCTACACACACACGCGCTCTTCCTCTACTTATTCTTAGACTGTTATTTTCTGTTGGTACAACATTTTGAAACACTCCTTTTATTTGTACTCATTTTCATATTGCTTGACAGAATTTTGTACATCAGTTTTACAAGTTGCACTAAAAAGCCTCAGCTTTTAATAAAGTTTCTATTGCATCACTAAAAGAATGCCAGCAACAATTGATCCACTCTGGTTCCCAAGTTGCAACATGGTTGAACAATAAAAAATTTGTTGACTTAAGCATAATGAAGAAAGTGGGTTCAAGCTGTCATTATAAAGCCATTTGTCTGACACTCATAACTCAGAATGTAAGCATTAACGAAAGAACAAGAAGGAGGGCACTTATGTCTTGATGTTACCTCTGACAGTGTTTTCTCCATTATGTAGCTGCAATGAAAATAAAGAAATCTATCTTCAATATTCCAGAAATGTAAAATTTCATGTCACAATGCACATATAAACAATTTCAGAATCCATCTGGAACAGAAAAAAAGTGTAATCTTTTGACTGGTTGTACACCAGTCATTATAAATTCACTTGAAAATATAAAATAACTCCAGATGACACATTTGTGTTTTGCAGTGTCATTTGTCTCTGATTGCAATGTGTTCACTTCAGGTATGGCTATTAAATTGGTATTGATTTATTTTAATAAATATTTTTTAAAATGACTAGGAGCCATATATGGAGGGGGTAAATCCATTCATCAAGAGTAACAAACATCGCATGATCATGTTCTTAGATGAACTTGGGGTAAGTGGTTTAAAAAAAAATATTGGAAGCTATACAGCAATATTGTGAATTAAATTTTTTTTTCAGTCCTTGTTAACTATCTCAGAAATGCATCAGCTTCCAAACAATTTTGAATGCCTGTTACTGAAAATTTTTTCTTCTGCATGTTTAGGGAACTGTAGATTGCTGGTGTGTCACAGAGAATTAAAACTTATCAAATGTCCTGTAGAAAGATTTTATTTATTTATTTAGTACTGCTGTAGACATGAGATCTATTTGAGCTTCTCCCTGAGGATTAGGGCTCTTGGCCAAAAATATCAATCTTTTAAAAGATTATTTTAAAACAAAAAATTCTTATGTGTGATTTGTCATATGGTTTTGCGCCGAGATTGAAAAAATTGGAGTTTTAAAAAATATTATCTTCCATTTCAGTTATATGTTACCAAATGTCTCCCTGTGTGAATTCTGAATATTGTAGTTTAAAAGAAAATAATAATTGCAGTTCACTTTGAAACTGTAACTGTTCTGTGTATGATAGCTATAACAAGAGTTAGGAGCTCATTTATATCTATATGTATATGTTTAAACCAAGAATTTGTTTTAAAAATGAAGATGAAAGAAATGTGCCTAGCTTCCTTAGTTGATCTATTAGAAGTGTTCCTAGAAGACATCTTAGACTACTTTGATAATCTATAAGAATGAGTGTTTTGAAGTGTGTCATTAAGGTAGATTGCCATATGTCACCTTTTTCTGGTTAAATGGCAGATTCTGCATATTATGATATACTGTTTTTTTCTTTAAATGACAGATTATGCATGAGGACTCAGAAAACTGTTGGATTTTAAAATAAATGATTAATTACTGTTTTAATTGCATTATTTTATTAGTGGACTTATTGACTTGATAGGTTTTTGGGGGGGGGTCCAGTTTTGCTGCTGCTATTGTCTGATTTAAATTTAAAAAAAACCAACTAATGGATGGATCCTCATTTGAGGGAGGATATAATGCGTATCTCTTTTCCCAGTATCTTTCTGGACAGCTCAGAGGTAGCATAGCAACATTAAACCTTTTAGTAGGACCCTCCTAGTAGAAGTAGGAATTGCTGCATATTTAGTAATCTCTCCATGTGAAATGTGCAACCATAATTAAAATGTCCTCATAAAACAGATGATTGTGGAGAGGAGGAAATACATAATTTGTATTAGATGGCATGGACAGAAGACTTAATTGCGAAGAAAAACATTGCAGTACTTGCTCGTGGTATCAAAGCAGCTATTGACGGGTCTGTAGAAGTGTATTTTAATTTCTTATATGCCTGCTTACTCACCATTCTAAATCTACTCTCATAATTTTTGTTAAAGAATGTTCCTGAGCTTCCAGACACTACAGAGCATTCTAGAACTGACTTATCTCGTTATCTGGCAGCCTTACATGAGATGTGTGTGGCACATTCAGATGAACTTCGGACACTCAGTAATGAGCGAGGTGTAATGCAGGTAAACTACAATGGTTAACAAAAATCACAGGTAGAGATAGCATGTCTTGACTTATTGCTTAATGTGGTGATTCTTTTGTAATTTTTCTGTCCAGCAGTATGAGCAATAAATAATATGTACATTTCACCAGGAGTTTGCTAGTTGTAAAGAAGCTTAAAACTATGAACTAAGTATTTATATAACAAACCCAAACGTTTTAAAGCAGTGGCTTGGGGGGTATTGCTTTTTTGCTGGTTTGTTTTAGTTTGAGTTTTTTGCTTTTTTTGTTTAGTTTCCAGGTGAAGTTTTCAGTTTCTAGAGGAAGCCTAAAGTCAAGAAATTACTGTCTCCTGACAGTAATAGATCTAGTTCCTCTAATTGAGAACTAAATAACTAAATTTCATTTCCTTAGCTTTCTATCACTACTTCATTTCTGCTTCCTGATTTATTAAATTTGTAAACAAACATGGCAAACTTCTCTAGCAAACACTATAAATGAGTGTTCTGTTCCAACTATTCAACTTCTCTACAGCTTTTATGAAAACTTCATGCACTGTCTCAAAATACCACAAAAGTAATATATTTGCCTATGGTATACTAATTATGTTGAACTTAAAAGTCAGCAGTTCTGCTTATTGTACAGTAATATGCTTTGGTATGCTTGAATAGTATACTGTGCTCCGCAGGAGATAATTTAAGTAGTCTTCCCTTTTAAATGATGATGATTTGGGGGCAGTGGCAGTTGTAATATAGAAAGTCTTTTTGTTTAGAGATGATCTTCCTTATATTTAATCAGTATCAACTTAAACAATTTATTTAATGACACATTTTTGAAGAGGCAGTTTTTAAAATAGTTTTTAATTTAACTGTTTCTAAATAACTTCTTGTAATCAGATTTCTTATTATTCTCATGGTTTAAAGATTGGGCTTCGTATATCGTGACTCTTTGAAGGCCTTAACTTAAACCCAGGTAGACAATAAATCTATATTTCTTTCTCCTGTTACTCAGGAGAGATGTTACTCAAATAATGCATTTTTTGACAGTAATGTTTTTTTATATAAGGGAATTACTAGGAAGTCTTATCGTGATTTTGATAAAGGTGAAAATATTTTTGTATTTAATCATCTTTGCCAGAAGAACAATCAAGGAATTAAAAATGAGATGATGCTTCATTATAGCAGTTCAAAACTAATGCAATTTAATAACTACTACAGTTTACCTCTTCAGTGGCATATGAGGAAAAGAATCAGTCACATTCAAGTTCATAATTCACTTACAGCTACTGCTAGTCTTGACAAAGTAAAAATGATGGCTAGAATGGCACAGCAGGATAGTAGAAATTTTTCAGTACTAAATTTGTGTTGCTTTCAGATAAGGGGTATAATTTGTTTCATAGAATCACCAGTTTGTAAAAGACCTCTGAGATCATCAAGTCCAACCATACCTATCTGCCACTAAACCATATCCTTAAGTACCTCATCTACCTGTCTTTTAAATACCTCCAGGGATGGGGATTCAACCACCTCCCTGGGCAGCCTCTGCCAGTGCCCAATAACCCTTTCGGTGAAAAATTTTTTTCCTCATGTCCAATCTGAACCTCCCCTGGTGGAGCTTGAGGCCATTCCCTCTTGTCCTATCACCTGTCACTTGGGAGAAGACAGCAGCACTCACCTCTCTACAACCTCCTTTCAGGCAGTTGTAGACAGTGATAAGGTCTCCCCTCAGCCTCCTCTTCTCAAGGCTAAACAACCCCAGTTCCCTCAGCTGCTCCTAATAATCCTTGTTCTCCAGTCCCTTCAACAGCTCTGTTGCTCTTCTCTGGACACGCTCCAGCCCCTCAATGTCTTTCTTGTAGTGAGGGGCCCAAAACTGAACAAAGGATTCAAGGTGTGGCCTCACCAGCACTGAGTACAGGGACAGAATCACTTCCCTGGTCCTGCTAACCACGCCGTTTCTGCTACCGGCCAATATGCCATTGGCCTTCTTGGCCACCTGGGCCATTGCTGGCTCATGTTCAGTCATCTGTTGACCGACACCCCCAGGTCCTTCTCCTCCAGGCAGCTTTCCAGCCACTCTTCCCCAAGCCTGGAGCACTGCACAGGGTCACTGTGTCCCAAGTGCAGGACCCGGCATTTGGCCTTGTTAAACCTCATCCCATTGGTCTCGGCCCAGCGGTCCAGCCTGTTCAGATCCCTTTGGAGCCTCCCTGCCCTCCAGCAGATCCACACTTCCTCCCAGCTTAGCGTCATCCACAAACTTGCTAAGGGTGCACTCGATCCCCTCATCCAGGTTGTTGATAAAGATATTGAACAGGGCTGGACCCAACACTGAGCCCTGTTTCACAAAACCTGTTTCTGAAGTACTTAATGATTACAGATGTGGTATTGTTTCCTCAATATACTTATATTTCTACTTTAGAGGAGTAGTTTCACCTTGTGGATTTTCATAAAGAAAACTCCAATTTTTTCCCCTTTTCCTTCTCTAAGTGCCCTAATGGGAGTTGGAATTAGATGATCTTTAAGGTCCCTTCCAACCTGAACTATTCTATGATTCTATGATAATGGTTCAGGATCACCCTGTTGTAGTTGATCATAGTTCTACTATAATGAAAAAATGACTGACTTCCCAACAGTGTGTTAGCAATACACTTTCTCATTCTGCTTTATGTGTATGTTCAGTTGCATTTGGTTTAGTTTAATCACCAGGTTTTCAGAAAGTTAAAAGAGGGTAGTTCTGCCTGTACAGAAGTGAACTGTATTGTCACCTTTTATTTGTCACCACTTTTTTTTTCATTTTCTTGGCCCAGTTCTGCACTTTCACATGGGGAAAATACCCAATAATTGATTTTTTTGTTTACAGATTGTTTTTAACAGATAGAGAATACTCATTTTGAAACTCTCAGGTTAAGTTGGCAAGACTTAATGGGTCTCCATGGGTGCAGATAAATTTAATATTGCTGTTTTACTGTTGTCTTTTGAAGTAATGTCTTAGTGACTAGGGAATTGGAGCTGGGGGGGTGTAAATATATTTTAAACTACCAAATTCTAAGTCCGGTAGGTTAATGTTGAAGATGCTTCTCAAGCAAGACGGGTTCTGATTTTTTTCTAGTTGCTAATATAGGGTTGTACTGGGTTGTTTTCTTTTTCTACAGCATGTTCTTAAGAAACTGTTGGCTATTACAGAACTGCTTCAACAAAAACAAAATCAGTATTCAGTGTCTAATAACATCAGGTAGCAGCCCTCTACCTGAATTCTGCATGGATCCAGCATGTCTAACATGGCAACTCACACAAGTATAACTTTTTTTGCTCTTGCCAAAAATAGCACACCCTGTCACATTCCCAGTGATCTGTGAACTATGCAAAGAGAAAACAAAGATTCTGTTAGTGAATAATTGTGCCAGCAGCTTTTTTTTAACTATCTGTGCAGGATATTTGCACTTTTTCCACTTGGAACCAGTTTTTACAGCCTCTGAGCCTTGGTGTACCATTTACCTTCTGCAAAGAAAATGCTGTGACTGTCTTGAACTTTGAAAATTATTTTCAACGCCTGCAATTGCCAAAATTTTTCTGTCTTGTTGGAAAAGAATTATCAACTGACAAGGAAAGAAATGCATTGCTTTGACAACTACATGTAACTGGATAACATTTCTTACTGCAATTTCTGACTGGTTACAATTACTATGACTTTGATTGGTTTGACCACTTGAACTTGTATTTACAATTTCCAGAGTTTGATGGTTATGGTAAGAACAATCTTTCCTGTATACTTTTTATACCATGTTGTTTCTCTTGCTGGAGTTGTGTCAAAAGAATATGCAGAAGAGATTGTCAGCTTTATTCTTTAATGTGCCACTGATTCAATCTAAATAATTCTTCCATCAAGGACTGTGTATCCATACATGCAAATCAAAATGCTTTTGTAAAATGTTTACAACAGTGAATCATTAGAATTCAGTAGATTTATTATCACTGTATCAGACATGCATGCATCTATTAAACCATTTTATAAAATATGTATTGGTTGGTCTTGTGTTAATATAAGGCTATCATGGATATTATTTGTAAACCTGAAAAATAAGATTTTTAAATAATCAAGCTGCCAATAAACTCTTTATGGAAACTGGCTAACTTTAGGTGCAAGTAATAGAACACTGTAAAAATTAAATTTTGATAACAGATATGGTTGGCTATTTATCTACCGTGTATAAAATGCATTGATAAAAATGACTGTAGGTAAATCTCACTTGTATTTAGATATGTGTATTAAAACATTGACACCACTACTTATTTCCTAAAACAGTGTCTGAAAATTAATGTTATAGTTTACCCCCCACCTGCAGCTTAATCACCACACAGCTACTTGCTCACTCCCTCCCCACAAAGCAGGCCAGGGGAGACAATAGGAAGAGCAAAAAGCAAGAAAAGTCAGGGACTGAGAAAGGAAAGATGAACAAAAGAAAAACAGAATAAGTGATGCAAAGGCAATCACTCACCACCTCCCAGAAGCAAACTGTTTTCCAGACAGTTTCTGAACAACAGCTACCTTCCCTCCAGTTTTATTGATGAGCATGACATTATGTGGAATGGAATATCACTTTGGCCAGTTCAGATCAGCTGTCTCAGCTGTGTCCCCTCCAAACTTCTTGCTCACTCTCCAGCCTACTCCCTGTTGGGGCAGAGTGGGAAAACCAGAAAGCCTGGACACGCTGCTAACACTGTTCAGCAATAGCCAAAACACTGATGTGTTGTCAAGATTGTTATAGTCACAAAACCAAAGAACAGCACCATATGGGCTGCTATGAAGAAAGTTAACTCCATCCCAGCCAAAACCAGTACAATGAAATACTTCGACCTAGCTTTTGACAGCATGCGACTACTTGTAGTTGGTTTTTTTTTTTTTTAATTATTCTCAGTAGTCCTCATGTACATTAGTCACAGTAATCTAATCTGAGATTATAGCTGCAGGATCAGCAGTTGCAGCAACAGGTTAAGTCACACAACTATGATTATTTTTCATACTGTAGATGCTGCAGTGTCTTTTTAACAGTATACTTGAGAAGAATGTTGGGAATGCTGAAAATGTTATAAGCAAGATTTTTTCTTTCCATTAGTTCAATGACAAGCTTGGGAAGAAGGCAGCAAATCCTGCTCTAAAGCACTTCAAGTTCTATTAGCCTTAAGGTTCTAGTAACATTCTATAAATCTCAAAGAGTTGCAGCCCATGGCTCTCTGTCCAAGCGGAGACTGGTGATGAATGGCGTTCCTCAGGGGTCGGTATTGGAACTGGTGCTGTTTAACAACTTTGTCACATGCACGGACAGTGGGATTGAGGGCACTATCAGCAAGTTTGCTGATGACAACAAGCTGTGTGGAGCAGTTGACTCACTGGAGGGAAGGGATGTCATCCAGAAGGACCTGGACAGGCTTGAGAGGTGGGGCTGTGTGAACCTTATGGAGTTCAACAAGGCCAAGTGCAAGGTTCTGCACCTGGGTCAGGGCAATCCCAAGCAGAAATACAGGCTGAGCGGAGAATGAATTGAGAGCAGCCCTGAAGAGAAGGACTTAGGGGTACTGTTGGATGAGAAGCTCAACATGAGCCAGCAATGTGCCCTTGCAGCCCAGAAAGCCATATGTATCCTCAGCTGCATCAGAAGTGTGACCAGCAGGGTAAGGAAGGTGATTCTACCCTTCTGCTCTGCTTTCATGCTCGCCTGGAGTCCTGTGTTTCGTTCCGGAGTCCTCAGCACAGGAAGGACCTGGATCTGATGAAGTGAGTCCAGAGGAGGCCACGAAGATGATCTGAGGGCTGGAGCACCTCCCATATGAGGACAGACTGAGAGAGTTGGGGCTGTTCAGCCTGGAGAAGAGAAGGCTGCAGAAAGACCTTAGAGCAGCTTCCAGTGCTGAAAGGGGCTCCAGGGAAGCTGGGGAGAGGCTCTTGATCAGGGAGTGCAGGGTTAGGGTGAATGGTTTTCAGCTGCAAGAGGGGAGATGGAGATGAGATCTTAGGAAGAAATGTTTTCCTGTGAGGGTGAGGAGGCCCTGGCCCAGGCTGCCCAGAGCAGTGGTGGCTGCCCCATCCCTGGAGGGGTTCCAGGCCAGGTTGGATGGGGCCTTGGGCAGCCTGATCCAGTAGAAGGTGTCCCTGCCCATCGCAGGGGGGGTGGAACTGGATGGGCTTTGAGGTCCCTTCCAACCCAAACCATTCTATGATTATGTTATTCTATAACCTTAAGCGCTGCCCTCTGGGATAAAGGAGCTGAATAGAGCTGGCAGCTCTTGCAAGAGGTCTCAATTCCCACATGTAGGAAACTTGGCAAGGCAGGGGACCAACATGGCTCAGTAAGGACCTCCTGGTCAAACTAAAGTGTAAGAAGGGAATGCACCAGCAGTAGAAGCAGGATGTATGCCCTGGAAAGAATATAGGGATGCTACCTGGATGTGTAGGGATGTGATCAGGAAAGCTAAGGCATAGATGGATCTGAACTTGGCAAGAGATGCAAAGAATAATATTCAGGGCTTCTACAGGTACATTGACCAGAAAAGGAAAACAAAAGAAAATGTACACACACACACCCCATCCCGATAAATTAGACAAAAGAACTGGTGACAATGGACATAGAAAAGGCCAAGATAATACTGCTCTGCTCTCGTGAGACCTCACCTGGAGCCCTGCATTCAATTCTGTAGTCCTCTGTACAGAAAGGACATGGATCAAGTCCAGAGGAGGCCACAAAGATGATCCAAGGACTGGAGCACCTCCCATATATCAGGACAGGCTGAGAGAGTTGGGGCTGTTCAGCCTGGAGAAGAGAAGGCTCTGGTGAGACCTTAGAGCAACTTCCAGTACTGAAAGAGGATTAAGGAAAGCTGGGGAGGGGCTCTTGATCAGGGAGTGCAGGGATAGGGTGAATGGTTTTCAGCTGCAAGAGGGGAGATGGAGATGAGATCTTAGGAAGAAAGGTTTTTCCTGTGAGGGTGGAGAGGCCCTGGCTCAGGTTGCCCAGAGAATTCATGGATGTCCCACCCCTGGAGGTACTAAAGATCAGGTTGGAGGAGGCTTTGAGCCTCTAGTGGAGCCTTCTAGTGGAAGGTGTCCCTGCCCATGGCAGGGGGAGTTGGAACTGGATGATCTTTAAGGTCTTTTCCAACCCAAACCATTCTATGATTCTTCATTTCCACCCCTGGGGCAGTTGATTCCAGGTGTACTGGATGCCCCTCCAAGTGAAAGCAAACTATGGCCTTCATTCTGCTGCCAAATAGATTGAGAAAAACATGTTAGTGATATCATTTGTTGTGTACCATTTGGTGGTCTTTGACTCCAGTTCATATTGGAGTTCTAGCATGTCTGGTACAGTAGCACTCAGGAATGGTGTGACTTCGTTCAGGCCTCGATAGTCCACTGTTAGCTTCCACCCTCCATTAGATTTTTGCACTGGTTATATGGGACTCTTAAAGGGTGAATGAATCTTACTGATTGCTCCTTGATTCTCTAGTCACCAAATCAGCTTTTGGAGGGGAACCAGGGAGTCTGGATTGATGTAATACTGTCACCAGTGCATTGTCATAGTAGCAATTGGCACCTGCTGTTCTTTAGCCCTTAACAATCCCACCACAAAGAGATCCTCTGAGAGACCAGGCAAGCTAGACAACTGCTTAATCTTCTCTGTACTCCAGGCTGCTATACCAAAAGCCCACTGGTACACTTTTGAGTCTTTGAAGTACCCTCTCCTGAGGTAGTCTATGCCAAGGATGCACAGAGTCTCCAGACCAGTGACACTAGGATGTTTTTGCCACTCATTCCCAGTTAAGCTTACCTCAACCTCCAACACAGACACTTCTTGGGATCCTCTGTTAAGGAAAATAAGGAAGCATGATGAATATAACGATGTAAAACTTAGATATTATTGTTAGTAGAGTGTGATAAATATTGTGTTAAGAGTACAACCAGAACTGATGTTGGGAAAGTAATCTTTATGGCAATTGTAAGAATACTGTTCAACTATGCAGAGCCCTTTCCATGGCTAGTTTAAAGCCCAGTCCAGCTGAATCAACAGGTTGTGCAAGAAATGTTTAACCTAGAATAGGTATTAGATTTAATGATAATTAATGATTTAAAGGTTAAACTACTTTGAATATAGGCATAGATTACATATAAATATAAGTTAGTGGTACTGCTTGAGGTTTTCTTTAAAGTTTTAAAGAATAAATAGAAATGTCTCAAGAAAGAAGAGAAGCGATTTAGCCATAGCGTCTGTTGGTATATTTTCTGTTCCAGAAACCCTTTCTTCTCCTTGAGGGTGCTGCATAATATTGAGCAGTGTTTGGTAGATGCTGGCCAGGCTCCAGCATGATGCGATAAGTTGTGCCTCTTTGGAATAGCCACAGCATTTTTTTTTAAAAAAAGCATTCTATCACTTCATCACAATCCTGCACTTGTTTGGGAGAGAAGTTCCAGGCCATCAGTTAAGAAGAGTTCTCTAGATACCTGTCCATATTCTCCCACGTCTTGCCACCCATGACCATACAGTGGGAGGACCTGTGTCATATTCCTAAATTGTTTGTTAACCTCAGAAAAACCAAAAACAATATTCCTAAGAAATACCAATAGAAGTACTTTAACTACCCAAGGATGCTAAAATACTGACAAGTTATTGTAACAAGGGAGAAAACTTAAAAAAAAAAAAAAAAAAAAAAAAAGAAGAAAAGAAGGTGGTGAAGGTGCCATTCTGTATTTCCTCCACAAACATCCTCTCAAGAGGAAGAAGTATAATTGTTAATTGTCTCTATGAGATGGTACCTGAAGTACAGTAACGTCTTCAGTATGGAGCCCAGATAGCAGATTAAGCTCAAGACCAGTGTTTTAATAATAAATCTGCCTGTGAAAACATCACTAATTACTACAGAGCAGAGCAAATTGCAAATGCCAACACCAGTCTTTAACATGTACAGCAAAAAAAAAAGAGCATGGCTCAGATCAGAAAAACTGATATTGAAAACAGATAAATCAATATAATGACCAGCAACTGTCAACAGATATAAATACCTTCTAATACACTCTGATCAGTCTGTTATTGTATATTACCATTCAAAGTTATTTTAAACAATGTATAATCTGTGAGACTATTCTTTTGCTTTCTTTCTAAATAAACAGTTTTTAACATTTTTATTAAACAAGTCAGTAGTAGAATAAACACATAACTTATATGCACAGAAAGTTTTTAAATTAACATTTTACAATTGAAGTGACAGGGCTGATCAACAGGCCCAGAGCAATGTGGGTGACCCATGGATGATTCGTATTGCATTGCTATGTGCACTGTTCAGTCTGTAACTTCTCACATTGCTGTGATCAGTATAATTGTGCTGTGCTATTCTTAATACATTCCTTGCACCATTGTGCCCTGGTGGGGGCCTTCTCTAGAGAGTGGGTAAAGTCATGAGATTAACAAAGGGGAGAGGTGGGAGGAAGGTCAATCATCCAGACTACCTACTGGGGATATTTTATGTTGTTGGACCAATAGGAGTATTACCCCAGACAATAAAAGGTCAATAACATCCCTATTAAATTGCTCACTTATATCAAACTGCTTCACCAGGACACATAACTCCTTCGAGACATGGTATGTTTTGGAATTAAGAAATTGAGACATTCCTGTCACGCATGACCCAGACAGACAAAGGGTTAGGGAAAATTCAGAAAGGAACCCCACAGGTGACCTGCATGGATATGGGCAAGCAAGATATCTGCCCCCCAAGAGGAAAAATATGGGTCTGCTCAGGTGGGAAAATGTACTCACACATGAATGTGTTTAACCATGCTGGACTGTGTTGCACGATTGGGGTCCCCTCTGTGTGCCCATCTAGGATGTTTAATTTTACTCTCCATCATAACAGAGAGTGGAGAAATCTTGAAAAACTGGAGGATGCCTGGAATGTGATCCACAGCATCCAAATCCCTGGCCATTATACATGGGGGTAAAAGATGTCCTTAGGGTTAGAAGCATTCTCCTCCCCTGACGTGCTCTTCCAGAAATATCAGTCTGTATTGGAAAACCTAACCTGGAAGGTTCACATTTTGAGTAATTGTACTGAACTTGTGTTCAGGGAACTAAACTTACAAGTCCAAGTGGTACTGAAAATGGCTTTAAAGGACAGGTTTCCTCTGGATATGTTGCTGTTAAAGGAACATGGGGTATGTGGGATGCTGGACCTAACCGACGAAGAATGTTGTATTACCATACACAACACTACCATCACCATAGAGGAAGCATGAAAGAAGATGAGGGAGGTGGCAGCGCAGACCAGAGAACTTTTCCAAGCAATGTAGCTAAAGGACTAGTTTGATAGATGGAGCCCCAGATCATGGGTTGCATCACTGCTGTAATCTCTTGGACTCTAGGGATGGGGAAACTGGCTTGTAAATCATAGAATCATCATAGAATAGTTAGGGTTGGAAGGGACCTTAAAGATCATCTTGTCCCAACCTCCCTGCCATTGGCAGGGACATCCCTTTGTAGCCCTCCTCTGGACCCCATCCAACAGCTCCATATCCTTCTTACACTGAGGATTCCAGAACTGGACACAGTATTCCAGATGAGGTCTCACAAGAGAGGAATAGAGGGGCAGAATCCCCTCCCTCGCCCTGCTGGCCACGCTGCTTTTGATGCAGCCCAGGATACGGTTGGCCTTTTGGGCTGTGAGTGCACACTGCCGGCTCATGTCAAGCTTCTCATCAGTCAGCACCACCAAGTCCTTCTCTGCAGGGCTGCTCTCAATCATGTCATCCCCCATCATGTACTGAAATTGGGGGTTGCCCCGACCCAGGTGTAGGACCTTGCACTTGGCCTTGTTGAACCTCATGAGGTTCTCACAGCCCCACTTCTCCAGTGTGTCCAGGTCCCTCTGGATGACATCCCATCCTTCCGGTGTGGCAACTGCACCACTCAGCTTGGTGTCATCCGCAAACTTGCTGAGGGTGCACTCAATCTCGCTGTCAATATCATTGATAAAGATATTAAACAGCACTGGTCCCAGTATGGACCCCTGAGGGACACCACTCATCACAGATCCCCATCTGGACTTTGAGCTATTGACCACTACTCTTTGAATACAACCATCCAACCAGTTTCTTATCCACCGTACTGTCCACCCATCAAATCCATATCTCTCCAATTTAGAGAGAAGGATGTTGTGTGGGACTGTGTCAAAGGCTTTACAGAAGTCCAGACAGATCACATCTGTTGGTTTACCTGTGTCCACTGCTGTGGTTACCCCATCATAGAAAGCCACTAAGTTGGTCATATAGGATTTGCCCCTGTTGAAGCCATGCTGGCTGCCATTAACCACCTCCCTGTCCTCCATGTGCTTTAGGCACAGGATCATCTCCTTTGAATGGATACCTATGCAACCCTGACACTATCTCCACCCTTCATGCAGAGTGTGCCCCTACATCCTCCAGACAACCAAATTTAGCAGGATAACGGGCACCCAGGAACCTCTGGGCCATGACCCACCCGATCAATCAAATACTGCAGGGTGGTATCCTGGAATCCAAAATAGCCCAGACACAATATTCTCTCTGGCCCTGGACCATAACTGGAGATGGAGGTAGAGGTTGCCACTGGAAGAGATCTGGGTGAACAGGTTTTAACAGGGAGACGTGAACAATTGGTGAATATTGGAAGTGCATAAAAGGTGCAGATGAAATGCAACTTGATTTTATACAGGCCCAGGTAATGGTGGTCCAACTTAGAAGGATGCAAAGAACAAACATGTTCACTGGACAACCAAACACAGTCCCCAACCACAAAGTCCAGCACTGGTCACCAATGACTATCTGCATAGTCTTTGTAAGCAGCCTTTGCTTTTTCCAGCTGCTCTTGAAGAAACAAATGTGTGGGGTCCACAGCGGGCTGAGGACCCCTGCTTAATGCACCTGGAAGAAGATCATGGGATGGGAAGTGGGCAGACAATATAGGACCATGCATGAAAGTAGTACCATCCATTCACAGATTGTTTATGTATAAGCTAATCCAATCATGCGGAGACGCGTGTGTTAATAAAGGGTATAAGAGGCGCGCGTAAGATCAAGCGCGCCGGCCAGCCATGTAACTTCAATAAAGAAACTTGCTTCCACATCACCGTGTCGTGTCTCAACAGCGACATCTGGTGACCCCGACGTGATATAGCGAGCGATTTTCTGAGAGTTTTAATTTTGAGGTTCCCCGAGGTGGCACAGCCACTAAAAAAGAGTTTTTGGCAAAAATAGCCAAGAGGAGCGGTGAGAGAAGCTGCTAAAAGAGTTTTCGGCGAGAATAGCCAAGAGGAGCGGCGAAAGAAGCTGCTTAATTCCGGATCCGGGACCTTTAAGAAGCCACTGAGTGCAGGTGAGCTGCTGGGGAAAAAGATGGGAGCCTCACTAACAAAAGAGGAGGAAATGATTATAAGCATGTGGAAGCAAATACTAGAAAAGAAGGGGATAAAGCTAGAGGAATTAATGTTGCAAAAGATGCTTTTATGGAGCAAGAGACGGGGTTATACTCCAGATATAATGACATCATTTACTGTTTCGAATTGGAAAGAAATAGGGAACAGGCTGTTTGATAGCGCTTCACACGGAGACAAAGAGTCGGTATCCTTGTTAACCACATGGGGCCTTTTGTTTGATACTTTGAAAGACTATAAAAAACAGAGGGATCGGGCAGAGCAAGATCTTTCACCCCTTGCCTCCCGAGACGAGCCTCCATCTGCTGAGGATCTGTTAACGGAGCAAGAGGAATTTTCTATATTAACTGCAGACCCAGACTCTGCATCTCTGAGTTTCAAAGAATAAACCATCTCGGTTAGCACGAAAACGTTTTCTTGTTGATGAGTCGGACCATGAAACAGAATCGGCCTGTCCGATATATCAACAAAGCCGACGGTGGGTTAATCCCATAACACCGTCCGCCCCTCCACTGCCCCCTGAAGAGTGAGGGGCACCCGAAGCGTACAATCCCTTGGTACTCCCGCCTTTGCCAGATGAGCCGGGTGATTGGGACAATCCCGGGGGGGGGGGGGGGGGCGGGGGCGGGTCTGGGGCTCTGAGGCGGCTGCTTCACAGAAAGATGGAGGCTAACGCCAAGCCAACCTTTAGGGGTTCCTCCGGTAAACCTCAAACCCTCGGGTGTGGGATTCACCCTTGGCACAGGTTACTGTGAGACCGTATGATCCCTGTGTAATTTGGCAATAGGTAAAACAACAGGCTATGCTCGAAGGACATTGGGCATTGTCCGAGGCAATAACTACACCCTTAAAGGAACGTGAGCTGAGTCCTGTGACAGCTATGGCATTCCTGGTGGTCCGGGGGGATCCAGGACAGGGAATTATGGGTGAGCACAGACCATACACCTGGAAAGTAATACAGGAAGTTCAGAAAACTGTTACGCAGTATGGTCCCAGCTCCCCTGCAACAATGCAATCGCTTCGATTATTAACTATGGAAGAAATGACACCATATGACTTTGCCCAAATTGCACAAATTATGTTTCAGCCTGTTCAGTGCAGTTTTTCAAAATATTTGTACTCAAAGGGCAGAAGCACAGGCAATACGGAACCTGCAGCTCCCTGAGTCAGACCCCCGATATGGGAATAGTGTAGATGTTTTAACAGGAACTGGGCACTTTAGTAATCCACAGCATCAAGCTCAGTGGCACCCTTCAGTGCTTGAACAGGTAAAAGCAGTAGGGCTTGAAGCATCAATGAGAACAGCTGAGATCACTGAACCGAAGGATAAATATACAACAATTAGACAGGGAGTTCAAGAGCCATTTTTACTTATCGGACGTTCCAGTGCTATCTTACAAAACATTCTAGTTCATGTGGGAGCAATTGATGAGGATTTTACAGGACAGATTTTTGCAATGGTTTCTACTATCACCCCCCCTGTTACAATACAAGAGGGAACTCGCATTGAGCAATTGGTGCCTTTTAAAAGCAGTGTTCTTAAAACAGAGCAAGTCATCCGTGGAGATGGGGGATTTTGATCCACTGGACCACCTCAAATTTGTTGGTCACAACCTCTCTCAGACACAAGGCCACAAATGAAATGTATCCTTGTTATGAACACTGCTTTTCCACATTCCATTCAAATATCTGGACTGCTTGACACAGGGGCTGACATTACTATCATTGCTCGAAGGGACTGGCCTGATTCCTGGCCCGTGGTACCTGCAACTTCAGGAGTAATGGGACTAGGAGTTCCTTCGACTAATCATGCAAAAGCCATAAAAAGATATCATTGGAAGGTTTTCAAAAAAAAAAAAAAAGTTTGTAGCCCAGGCACTGAGCGTTGTGCGGCAGAAATATCCTGAATGCTATTGCTATCATTATATGGATGACATCTTATTGGCTGCTGCAATGTCAGAACAATTAGGAGAATTGCAAAGGGACACTAGACAAATGTTGGAATGTTATGGCCTGGTCATTGCCCCTGAAAAGGTACAACGTGTTAAACCGTGGTTGTATTTGGGCATGAAAGTGCTGGCCAAAACAGTCCAACCTCAGGCAATTGAGATAGTAACTGAAATCAAGACTTTAAATGATGTTCAAAAAATAGTTGGAATTATAAATTGTCTGAGACCCTATTTGGGCCTTACGTCATCACAAATACAACCCCTAGTTGATCTGTTAAAAGGGGACACAGATATTGCAGCACCCAGGATTCTAAATAAGGAAGCCAGAAATGTTCTGACCCTTGTAGAGCAAGCCATTCAGGAAAAGCATGTCTGGCGCATTGACCTGACTGGAATTGTGCAGGCATTGGTCTTTGTGGAAGGCACAATGCCCTATGCTGCGCTCGGGCAGTGGGATCAGGGGTGGGAAGACCCCCTCCATATATTGGAGTGGATCTTCTTACCATTTCGAACAAAAAAAGGCTGCTCCAGGATTATATGAGCTGTTAGCTCAACTCATTATAAAAATTCGAACACGATGTGTGGAACAGATGTGCAATGACATAATTGTCCAACAAGTAACAGAAAACATCATTAACAAAGCCCTGAAGGGTAGCAGAGACCTCACACAGACCAAAAGGTATCATGTGATACTCAAAATGGCCATATGTGCAAACAAAGACTGTTTTCCCCTCATTTCCCTGATAAACATGAATAAGATTATAAGCCGCTTTAGTAAACCAGCATGACCCCCGCCCCGTAAATGCTCCAACAACTCGGGAATGGGAGATAGTGGGCACTGATTGCACTTGATGGCAATATTTCAGTCCCTGATACTCCACACGTGGCCTCAAGCTTCTATCCTTCTTTACAAAAGTTATAGTGGCACCAAGGGAGGGAAGTGGAGTATTTAATAAAACCCCAGGCTAAGCTGCCCTCAGTATAAACCTTCAAGGCCACCATCTCTGGCTGTGACAGAGGACAGACATAGATCAAAGTGTGAGGAGTGTCTGGGAACAGCTCGATGGAACAATCATATACCCGGTGTCTGTATGTGTGTGTGCGTGCGGAGTGGGAGGCGGACCCGGAGTAACGATGGAGTCTCAATATGAGTATGATCGTTCTCATTTATTCATACACCTTACACTTCTTATATACTTATCCTAATAGTGCACGCGCTAACAAACAAATCCTAATTGGTTATGTCCCACTGTTCACGTGCCTTATGCTGTCACACAACTGGCCGGACGCTCTTGAGCACGCGAAAGGGGCAGATACAAGGTTCTCATCACAACTCTTCGGGACTTTCCCGTGCTGGAATGAATGAATACATTCTTGTATTCTACTCCCTTTTATCTTATCTCAAGGTCAGGCCTAGCTACAGACAGCAAACCCTGGATTGTTCACTGCTATTAAATCATGAGCCATCCTTCTGCAATTCCCCCTTTTTGTTTTGAACAAGCCAGGGTTCATTTGTTGTTCACGATAGCATTTTTCTTAGACATAACCTTACACAACTGAAAAGAACTATTTCTACAAGTATAACTACCAACAACATTAATCCTGTTTTTAATATGCTCCTAAGCCAACCAGTCAATCCTAACCAGTTTGATAATCCATCCAAATCAAAGAAAAGAAAAAAAAAGAAGAAACCTAGGTCAAAATCGTCACAGCCATGACCATGCACCAATAACAAAAAAAAGGAAGAAAATATTTATTGCTGCTCTGTTCTGTGAAACAGTATGCTGCACAGTAGACATGTCGTCAGCCAGTTCAGGCAAAATTCGACTTGTCATGTTGGCTTGTTTCACTACCCAACAAAATAATTCTTCTAAGTTTTTATGCGCTTTTATGGCTGCAACTCTTGATAGCAAAAGAAATGCAAAAATCTTTCCCAAAAATTCCATAATTCAGGTCTCTTTTCCACCTTGTGGGATGAGTTTGATTTGGATGATGATGTGGAATGCCCAAACTGGGCTGACCAATGGTACATGGTCCACCCTTTGGGTTAGAGGGCATGCCTGCCCACGCTCGATTACCACAGATCAAAAATATCCTGGTGGCAATCGTCTTGGTAATACAGTGCCAGGAGCGGAGTGAGTTTTATTTTGTATTGTAATGTTGCACCATTTCTGCTCCCAATCACTGCTGTTCCCTATAGGATCAATTATTGTTGGTGCTGCTTGGTCCACTAATCTCCCTTCCTTCTGTACCTCAGACCACGATGCTAAACCTATAAAATAAAATTAAAAAAACAAAAAACCCCAATACATAGCATTCAATGAATCCACAAGTTCAAGTTCTTGTGGTTTGGGTCCAATCGGAAGTTTGTCATCCCAATTATCAGATTTGTCGAATGCTTCGCTCTTGTTTTCCCCATCAAAAGGGTAGGTTACTAGTGATGTTAAACTGTGACTTCAACTCTTGCATTGTTTGATTAAAGTTAAAAAAATTGTTTTATTTTTTTTTTTTTATGGGAACTCCTATAAGACAAGTCACAAATGGTAAGCTTGGGGTCGCCAAACTGGCACAAAAACTAGTAATGTTCAAGACTTGTGCAAGAGTAATCCATACATTTTGTCGCAGATCAAACAATGCTAGGTGGTTGACTGCAATGACTAGTTTTAAACACGCTAAACACAGCCAAAACTGCCTCATTTTCGATACTGTTTCCATTTACAAGAATGCCTACAGTTTTCTTTTACTTTCCTCCAATCTTGATCCTTAATAGTCCGTATTACAGGGCCACTGATTATTATCACAGTCACCACAGTTATGGAACACCCAGGGATTACAATTCCCACAATTACAGCTTTCTTCATTCATTCCTGTGCAGGATCTTCTTGTGTAGGCCGTTGATCACGTTCTGATGACGTCTGTAGATAGGGTCGAATGCTTTTTGCTGGTATCCACCTAGGGCCACCTTCTGTGGAAACACACATATATCCTCGACCATTAAATATTACAGCAACAGGTCCTTTCCATATTCCCGTTACTGGATCTCTATATAATACTCGAAAGCTGGGAATAATTGTCTTTTCATTCAACCTTATACTTTGAAGATGTATTATCACCGGTGGCTCTTCTCTATCACTCATTAAACACAAATAGTTTAATGTGAACAAAACCTTATTCAATCTCATTTGCACGTCCATTTCAGTGTCTTTTTGTCTTTGTAAATAATCTTTCAACTCTTGATGAGTTCGCTCCACCAAAGCCTGCCCAGTGGGAGAGTGCGGGATTCCTGTGATATGTTGTACTCCCCACTTGGACAAAAAGACCCTCGTCTTTTGACTAGTATAGGCAGGCCCATTATCCGTTTTTATGGTCTCAGGCACCCCCATTACAGCAAAGCAGGACAACAGGTGTTTACACACGTGTTGTGCTTTCTCGCCAGGTAATGCGGTTGCCCATACAAATTTCAAAAAGGTATCGATTGTCACGTGAACATATTTTAGTCTTCCAAATTCCCCAATGTGAGTGACATCCGTTTGCCAAAGCTCTAAGGACTTTAGTCTTTTAGGGTTAACTCCGATCCCTATTCCTGGACCGTGATTTCCACATCTTGGACAGGCTTGTACAATACTACGGGCTTCATTCCCTGTTAAGCCATACTGTCGTTTTAATCCTTTGGAATTCTGGTGAAATTGGTCGTGACTCTGTCTTGCTAGACAAAATTTATCCATAGGGGGCATATGCTGAGCTGGACTAACGAAGCTATCTGCTATCTGATTACCCCTTCCTAGTCCTACGTCAAGTTGATGACTTCGCACATGAATAACACAACAAGGCTCTGTGCGTTGTTGAAGTGTGGAGCGTAATTGCACAAACAATGCTCCTAATCTTGGGTTAGTTGTCTGTCTTAGAAGAGCATCCTCTAATCTTGGGACTACTCCTGCTACATACGAGTGCGTTACAACATTAAGAGGGGTGGTTAGCCAATTCAACAGGGCCCAAACCAACAGCAGTTAACTCTAAGGTCTGTAAAGAATCTTGGGGCTGTCCCTCCAAAATATGCTTGTGCCATTCAGCACGTTCGTGCCATACACAAACAGCACGATGCAGTCATTTTCCGGCATCAGTATATACAGTAAGGCCATCCTCCAGTGGTTGCATACTGACTTTCGTTCTTTCCAGCCACTGATTTCGTGACAATATCTGCCACTTTTTCCCTTGCGGCTGCTGCGAATGTATTTGTCCTTCAAATCCTCATAGGGCTTCCTGAAGTGGTATTACATTTCATAACCACCACTCTCGGTCTACAGCATTAACTGGAATGCTAATGTCTGCAGGTTCTTGACCGCTGATCTCAATAATTCGAGATCTGCCTTTTCGTACTAACTCTGCCACAGCTTCGGGTCTGGTTTGAATGCTTGTTTTTGGCTGCACACCCAGAAACACCCATTCCAATACCCAAAATGATTCAGCTTTATCAGTTCTCTTACTACTGGCAATGGCAGGGTCATTCAGGTCTCCATCCTTCCCAGATTCCCCTCTTTTGTTTTGCCATTGACAGATGACTGCATATGGGGATTCGCTATTGTTACAAACCAAAAGCGATATCGGTAAATTCAGGATCTTCCAAGATGACCAAGATGTTTGTAAGCGACGACTGATTTTTTGTAAAAGAGTCATTTGATCTGTGGTAAGCTCAATTTTGGAGGCTGTGTCGGCATTGTGCAACAACACAGTCAAGGGAGCAATATCAGAGTTGGAAATGTCCACACAACGGGTGGACCCATTGAATATTCCCTAACAACGTTTGAACATCTTTAACAGTTCATAAACTGGTCGTCAGTTCGATTTTCTGTGGTTGGATTTGGGCATCAGAAATGCGCCAGCCCAAATACTTCCACAGAGCTGACCTTTGTACTTTTTCAGGTGCAACAACAAGTCCTTTATCTCTCAGCATATCCCTCAATGTCTGCAGTGCCAGTCCATCAAACGGTTCTTATAAGGGACACTGGAATGCAGAGTGTTCTTCATAAATTGTTACTCCCCTAGAGATAGATAAGGACTGCCAAGCTGAAACAAATCAAAAAACCTTCACATATCAGGAATAAGGGCGGGGAGGAATGGAGCGGGAAGGGGGGGGGGGGGGAACCTCACACACAGCCACAGGCCTGGGTTTCTTTTCCATTTTCTTTTTCTATTGTCTACGTTCTTTTTGTATTTTTCTATTTTTTCTTTTTTTTTTCAATTTTTTTTTTTCAGTTTAAAATCTTGTTCTCTGCAGCCTTTCACTTCAAAGGTCCCAGGTAACTCTACCTGTTTGCCGGCTTAGTGGACCTTTGAGATTGAAAGGTCTCAGAGTTGCATTTTTAAGATTAATCGAAACAAACAGAGGCTCAAACTCCTATAACCAAAACCCAATTTGCAAATCTTACAAACGTTTAAAGTGCTTTAAACACACACACGCATACACACACAGAACCACTCTTTTGAGAGCTGGCTTAATATACCTATACAATATTGTTTACGACCGGTCAATAAGAATAACACGATGGTATGGATATTTAAACTATACACGGAACCGAACACATACAACACTTACAATATGCACATATGTTATAAGATAAGGTTTGTATCAGTTGTTTAACAGGTAACAGTCCTTGGTTGTTACAGCATTTTCGTGGCATCTTCTTCGTCCTCCGATTCCTCGCCAGCCCCACAGCTTTGTCCGCCCCGCACTTTATCAGCGCAGCCGGCTACTGTGGGCACTTCCGGTTTCTGTGTCATTGCACTTCCGCCCTCTGATGGGTGAACATCGGGCGCCTCCGGCGCACTGGGGCCGTCTATGTCCTCAGACGCATTCCCCCTTTTTACAGCCGGATTTAAGACCTCGCAGACACTGGTACAAACTTTCCCAGCCATTCCTTTCATTGGGTAATTCTGGCTCACCCCAAAGAAAGCACTCATACGACTCGTCGTGGTGCGATGAGTTTCAGCCGGGGGATTGGGGGAGGCTATGGCGCGCACAGCGGCAGCGGCAACTTTTGACTCCGCCTTCAGCGCTTGTAAAGTATTAACGACAGTTCGCCAAGTTTCCCCACAGCCCCCAAAAGGCTCTTTGCCCTTTTTCGTGATCGTGCAGTCCCCCCAAACAGCTTTAACTTCCTTTTCATCCTTGTCTGTTCCTGATATAGTCTTTTGCCACAACGTTTCTCCATAATCTCGCCACTCCGTAACAAAAAACATCGTGTGTGGATCAGTAAAGTGTCCCCATTTTCTACCTAAATGTAGAAGTTTTATCAGCAGTTTTGCGGGCAGTTCATGCCCTCTCATAGAGAGGATTCCCACAAGTAGCGTTGCCGCAGCTTCTGTTTCCATAATTATCCCTAAGGGGCGAGGAGCGACCTCACACCAGCGTCTACCTTGACTATGCACAGGCAGCGCTTCCCTTAGCCGCTGTTTTCCCACTCCCCTCCTCTAGCTGCTTACCGCAGTCTCGGAGAAGTCAAAGGTGTCCTGTAACCATCCTCTGCTACCAGATGTCGGAGTGGGAGGCAGACCCGGAGTAACGATGGAATCTCAATATGAGTATGATCGTTCTCCTTTATTCATGCACCTTACACTTCTTATAAACTTATCCTAATAATGTACGCGCTAACAAAACAAATCCTAATTGGTTATGTCCCACTGTTCACCCGCCTTGTGCTGTCACGCAACTGGCCAGACGCTCTTGAGCACGTGAAAGGGGCAGATACAAAGTTCTCATCACGACTCTTTGGGACCTTCCCACGCTGGATTCCACATTCTTGTATTCTACTCCCTTTTATCTTATCTCAAGGTCAGGCCTAGCTACAGACAGCAAACCCTGGATTGTTCACTGCTATTAAATCATGCCCTCATTCACCAAGCCATTCTTCCACAGGTGACTGGACCACCTCCCTGGGCAGTCTGTTCCAGTGCCCGATGACTCTTTCCGTGAAAAATTATTTCCTGATGTCCAGCCTGAACCTCCCCTGGCGAAGCTTGAGGCCATTCCCCCTTGTCCTGTCCTGTTCAAGATCACCTGTTCCATGACTTTCCCCAGCACTGAGGTCAGACTGACAGGCCTAGAGTTTCCTGGATCCTCCCTCCGATCCTTCTTGTCGGGGCACAACATCAGGCAGCCTCCAGTCAGCCAGGAACCGCTGGAAGATGATGGAAAGGGGTTTGGAAAAGACATCCGCCAGCTCCTTTAGTACTCTTGGGTGGATCCCATCCGGCCCCATAGACTTGTGGGTGTCTAGCTGGGCAAGCAAGTCTCTAACTGCCTCCTCTTGGATCATGGGAGCCTCATTCTGCTCCTCTAACTCCTGGGTTCGTACACAGTGTGTGTTCAATCCGACACACACTGGTACCAGACCAGGAACAGTAAGGTAAATGAGAGAGAGAGAAGGGAAAAAAGAAAGAATCCCCACTTCCACGGCAGCAGCAGTTCCTCAGGAACATGTGATCGCTGTAGCAGCTTCTTCCAGGCTGGTCCCATTGAAGTGATGGGTGAGTGTATACCACGTGGCTCCTTGTGAGTTCTTTTATCAGGCCAGTCTGTGTCCCATCAGCACGTGTGTGAGGGATCTTGCCATGTGTGTGCAGAAGCTACTTCGGGAGGGTCCGGCCTGGGCAGTCCAGTGGGGGCGGGGTGGGGGGGGGCAGCGCCCGCCGCTGCCTCTCCTCCCCCCATAGCAGTGGGCTCAGGACCGTGAGCTCTGCCAGACGAACGGGGTGTGGTGCTTACTCCTGCACCTCCCCTCCATTGAACCCAACACCACAGATAATCTGTCCTTAGGGAGCACCTGCTGCTGCACCCCCTCTGCTATTCAGTGCTGGCACCATGAAACAAGGACACAAATGGCCAGCCAATCGAGGGCATCTGTGGGGTCCACAGCGGGCTGAGTACCCCTGATTAATGCACCCGGAAAGAGATCATGGGACGGGAAGTGGGCAGACAATATAGGACCATGCATGAAAGTAGTACCATCCATTCACAGATTGTTTATGTATAAGCTAATCCAATCATGCGGAGACGCGTGTGTTAATCAAGGGTATAAGAGGTGCGTGTAAGACCAAGCGCCGCCGGCCAGCCATGTAACTTCAATGAAGAAACTTGCTTCCACATCACCGTGTCGTGTCTCAACAGCGACATCTGGTGACGCCCCGACGTGATATAGCGAGCGATTTTCTGAGAGTTTTAATTTTGGGGTTCCCCGAGGTGGCACAGCCACTAAAAAAAGAGTTTTTGGCAAAAATAGCCAAGAGGAGCGGCGAGAGAAGCTGCTAAAAGAGTTTTCGGCGAGAATAGCCAAGAGGAGCGGCGAGAGAAGCTGCTAAAAGAGTTTTCGGCGAGAATAGCCAAGAGGAGCGGCGAGAGAAGCTGCTTAATTCCTGATCCAGGACTTTTAAGAAGCCACCGAGTGCAGGTGAGCTGCTGGGGAAAAAGATGGGAGCCTCACTAACAAAAGAGGAGGAAATGATTATAAGCATGTGGAAGCAAATACTAGAAAAGAAGGGGGTAAAGCTAGAGGAATTAATGTTGCAAAAGATGCTTTTATGGAGTAAGAGACAGGGTTATACTCCAGATATAATGACATCATTTACTGTTTCGAATTGGAAAGAAATAGGGAACAGGCTCTTTGATAGTGCTTCACACGGAGACAAAGAGTCAGTATCTTTGTTAACATGGTGCCTTTTGTTTGATACTTTGAAAGACTTTAAAAAACAGAGGGATCAGGCAGAGCAAGATCTTTCACCCCTTGCCTCCCGAGACGAGCCTCCATCTGCTGAGGATCTGTTAACGGAGCAAGAGGAATTTTCTATATTAACTGCTGACCCAGACTCCGCATCTCTATCTGAGTTTCAACACCTAAATTCAAGAAATCCGGTAACGCACTCAAAGAATAAACCATCTCGGTTAGCGCGAAAAGGTTTTCTTGTTGATGAGTCAGACGATGAAACAGACTCGGCTTGTCCAATATATAAACAAAGCCGACAGCGGGTTAACCCCTTAATGCCATCTGCCCCTCCACTGCCCCCTGAAGAGCGAGGGGCACCTGAACCATACAATCCACTGGTACTCCCGCCTTTGCCAGATGAGCCGGGTGATTGGGACAATCCCGTGGTGGTGGGGGGGGCACTGAGGCGGCTGCTTTAAGAAACAGAAAGATCGAGCCTAACGCCGAGCCACGCTTTAGGGGTTCCTCCGGTAAACCTAAAACCCCTCAGGCGTGGGATCCACCCTCGGCACAGGTTACTGTGAGACCGTATGATCCCTGTGTATTTTGGCAATAGGTAAAACAACGGGCTATGCTCGAAGGACAGTGGACATTGTCCGAGGCAATAACTACACCCTTAAAGGAACGTGACCTGAGTCCTGTGACAGCTATGGCATTCCCGGTGGTCCGGGGGGATCCAGGACAGGGAGTTATGGATGAGCACAGACCATACACCTGGAAAGTAATACAGGAACTTCAGAAAACTGTTACCCAGTATGGTCCCAGCTCCCCTGCAACAATGCAATTGCTTCGATTATTAACTATGGAAGAAATGACACCATATGACTTTGCCCAAATTGCACAAATTATGTTTCAGCCTGTTCAGTGCACAGTTCTTCGAAATATTTGGACTCAAAGGGCAGAAGCACAGGCAATATGGAACCTGCAGCTCCCCCAGTCAGACCCCCGATATGGGAACGGTGCAGATGTTTTAACAGGAACTGGACAGTTTAGTAATCCACAGCATCAAGCTCAGTGGCACCCTTCAGTGCTTGAACAGGTAAAAGCAGTAGGGCTTGAAGCACTGATGAGAACAGCCGAGATCGTTGAACCGAAGGATAAATATACAACAATTACACAGGGAGTCCGAGAGCCATTTTTACAATTTGTAGAAAGGCTGTGGGCTGCTGTAGAACGCCAAGTTTTTGATGACTATGTCAAAACACTGTTGATCACACAGCTGGCGCGAGATAATGCTAATGCAGATTGTCAAAAAGTAATACGTGCCTTGCCAGGTGAACCGACTCTTGAAACTATGATCATGGCTCGTACCCAGATGGGGTCGGCTGACCAAAAAGTGGCTGCTGTCGCTGCCGCTATGGCAGCCATGGGAACACCTGACAAAGGATGTTGTAAATGCAACCAGAGTGGACATCTCAAAACTGCCTGTTCAAATAGACAAAAAAAAGAAGAATGGCACTGCTAGATCAGTGATCACATCAGCTGTTAGCAGATGTCTCAGGTGTGGGAAAGTTGGACACTTTGCTAAGCAATGCCAGTCCAAATATCACATAAATGGAGAGTTGCTACAGCCGGGAAACGGGAGACAGAGCGTCGGGGGGGCGCGCCCAGACACAAATACCCATGCCCATGAAGAACGCTTGGTCTCCTGCAATGCGGCCCCAGGCCTTTGCAACCTCTTATCAGGAAAAACCAGCAGAGCAGCAGGGATGGATGTATCCACCGCCCACACAGTAACTATTAATACACAGGGAGTACACAAGGTCCCTCTGAAAGCTTGGGGGCCCATCGGTTATGGACTCAGTGCCTTACTTATCGGACGTTCCAGTGCTATCTTACAAAACATTCTAGTTCATGTGGGAGTAATTGACGAGGATTTTACAGGACAGATTTGTGCAATGGTTTCTACTATCACCTCCCCTGTTACAATACAAGAGGGAACTCGCATTGTGCAATTGGTGCCTTTTAAAAGCAATGTTCTTAAAACAGAGCAAATCATCCGTGGAGATGGGGGATTTGGATCCACTGGACCACCTCAAATTTGTTGGTCACAACCTCTCTCAGACACAAGGCCACAAATGAAATGTATCCTTGTTATGAACACTGCTTTTCCACATTCCATTCAAATATCTGGACTGCTTGACACAGGGGCTGACGTTACTATCATTGCTCGAAGGGACTGGCCTGATTCCTGGCCCGTGGTACCTGCAACTTCAGGAGTAATGGGACTAGGAGGTATGGCTACTAGTCTCATAGCAGCAAAACCTGTAATTATTACGAACCCTGAAGGGCAAAATGCCACTGTACGACCTTACATTACTCCAGCCCCCTTAAACCTCTGGGGAAGAGACTGTTTGGGACAATGGGGAGTCCATATCACAACGGATTTTCCATAGGGGTCACTATCCTGCAGGGCACTAAAAAACCCACTTTAAGGTTGCAATGGCTTACAGATAAGCCAGTGTGGATGGATCAGTGGCCTCTTAACAAAGAGAAACTCACAGCCCTGCACACATTAGTGGCAGAACAGTTAGCTGCAGGCCATATTGAACAGTCACACAGTCCTTGGAACACACCGGTTTTTGTAATAAAAAAGAAATCAGGAAAATGGCAATTATTACATGACCTGCGAAAAATCAATGAAGTGCTTGCAATCATGGGGGCACTACAGCTGGGACTACCTTCCCCAATAATGATTCCAATGCGATGGGACATATTGGTCATGGACTTAAAAGATTGTTTCTTTACAATTCCTTTAGATGAAAATGATGTCGAAAAATTTGCTTTTACAGTTCCTTCGACTAATCATGCAGAACCCACAAAAAGATATCATTGGAAGGTTTTACCCCAAGGGATGAAAAACTCACCTACCATCTGTCAATGGTTTGTAGCCCAGGCACTGAGCGTTGTGCGGCAGAAATATCCTGAATGCTATTGCTGTCATTATATGGATGACATCTTATTGGCTGCTGCAATGTCAGAACAATTAGGAGAATTGCAAAGGGACACTGGCCAAAACAGTCCAACCTCAGGCAATTAAAATAGTAACTGAAATCAGGACTTTAAATGATGTTCAGAAAATAGTTGGAATTATAAATTGGCTGAGACCCTATTTGGGCCTTACATCATCACAAATACAACCCCTATTGATCTGTTAAAAGGGGACACAGATACTGCAGCACCCAGGATTCTAAATAAGGAAGCCAGAAATGTTCTGACCCTTGTAGAGCAAGTCATTCAGGAAAAGCATGTCTGGCGCATTGACCTGACTGGAATTGTGCAGGCATTGGTCTTTGTGGAAGGCACAATGCCCTATGCTGCGCTCGGGCAGTGGGATCAGGGGTGGGAAGACCCCCTCCATATATTGGAGTGGATCTTCTTACCATTTCGAACAAAAAAGGCTGCTCCAGGATTATATGAGCTGTTAGCTCAACTCATTATAAAAATTCAAACACGATGTGTGGAACTATTGGCTCGAGATCTGGAATATATTGTTATTCCTCTACAAGTCCAATATTTTGAATGGTGTCTTGCCAGTAGTTCTGCACTTCAAGGTGCGCTACTGAATTTTACAGGCCAGATATCGTATCATTTTCCTTCCCATCCACTTTGTAAACTGGGAACTCAAATCTCTATTGCACAGAAATTGTTAAGCCAAACAGCACCTGTTGATGGACCCACAGTTTTCACAGATGGGTCTGGGAAAACAGGAAAAGCTGCTGTTACATGGTTTGATGGACAAAATGGGCAACATTTAATTGAGCATCAACAAGGCTCCCCACAAGTGGTGGAATTATGAGCAGTCACATTGGCATTTCAACAGTTCCCACAAGCCATAAATGTGGTAACTGACTCTGCTTATGTTGCAGGCCTAGTGCAGAGGTTGGATAAAACAGTTCTTGGACAAGTGACAAACCACCTGTTGTTTGGAGTTATGAAGCTCCTGTGGGAAACCGTACAAAAACGCAGCCTACCCTATTATATTCTACACATAAAAAGCCATACTGACTTACCTGGTTTTATAGCAGAAGGAAATGCCTGGGCTGACCAATTAGTATCTGCGGTAGCATTAGGACCAGTACCAAACATTATGCAACAAGCAGTTGCTTCTCATCAATTTTTTCACCAGGGTCACAGAGCACTCAAGACACAGTTTCAGCTTTCTACTACTGAAGCTCGATCTATTGTTGCCTCATGTCCCGATTGTCAAGGCCAACATTTTCCAACAGTTTATGGAGTAAATCCTAGAGGCTTACAGGCCCTACAAATTTGGCAAACTGATATAACTCATATTACAGAATTTGGCCGACAAAAGTATGTACATGTATCAATTGATACCTTTTCTTCTGTCATTATTGCTACTGCACATACTGGAGAAACAGCAAAAGATGCTATTAGGCATTGGCAAAAAGCCTTCGCCACCTGTGGTGTTCCTTGACAAATTAAAACTGACAATGGTCCCGCTTATGTTTCTGGGCGAGTGAAAGCATTTTTACAGTCTTGGGGTGTCAGCCATGCTACAGGTATTCCTCACTCCCCCACTAGTCAGGCACTTGTAGAACGTGCCCATGGTACACTTAAGTGCCTTTTACAAAAACAAAAGGCGGGAATGTCCGGGGAATCACCTGAAGCAAGGCTGAACAAGGTGATGTATGTATTAAATTTCTTAACTATCAATGAGGAACATCAGAATCCCCCAATGATTTGACATTTTGAATCCTTGAAGTCTACCGCAGCTGTCTCTGATGGAGTGAAGGTTCAAGTGAAGGACCTTCAAAGTGGTCAGTGGTCAGGCCCATGCAAGCTATTAACTTGGGGTCGAGGGTATGCTTGTTTTTCCACAGATGAAGGACCTCGGTGGTACCCTGCTCGTTGTGTTCGCCCTGCTGTGGATAAGCCACGGAGGCCACGTGTGGAGAATCAAACAGCTGGAGATGAGCGTGATGGATAGCCCTTGCTAATATCAAAGAACTGCCATAACAACTGGAGTATAAATCATATACCGGAACCACAAGTTAGAGCTGTTAGGATCAGTAGAAACGGAGTATAAGTCACTGTTTGTATACTTTTCAGATGCACCTACAATATTAGTCAGCGCGGTCAAGTATTGATGCTGCTTTGCTTCCCTGTTTGAAGAATGGGTATGTTTGTAGTTGTGCTGTCGATGTTGCCCTGCATTGTGTGTCTGCTGCGAAGGGCCCCGCAGCAGCCAACACAGGCAATCTTTAACAGGCAATTTTCTTTAAGCACAAATACAAAAAGGGGGAATTGTGGGGTCCACAGTGGGCTGAGGACCCCTGATTAATGCACCCGGAAGGAGATCATGGGACGGGAAGTGGGCAGACAATATAGGACCATGCATGAAAGTAGTACCATCCATTCACAGATTGTTTATGTATAAGCTAATCCAATCATGCGGAGACGCGTGTGTTAATCAAGGGTATAAGAGGCGCGTGTAAGATCAAGCGCGGGGCAGCCAGCCCTGTAACTTCAATAAAGAAACTTGCTTCCACATCACCGTGTCGTGTCTCAACAGCGACAGGCATCTACTTCATAGTCTGAGACTGAATTATTGATGAGCATCAAGACAGGAAGAGTGAAGTTGTACCATGT
This sequence comes from Cuculus canorus, assembly GCF_017976375.1. Taxonomy (NCBI): domain Eukaryota; kingdom Metazoa; phylum Chordata; class Aves; order Cuculiformes; family Cuculidae; genus Cuculus; species Cuculus canorus. Next base: position 22,034,831 of record NC_071440.1, read on the forward strand.
ATTTTTTACAAGTGCAACAAATCTTTAAAAATCATTTAAATCATTTTATATTTACCAAAGAGAGCAAGGGCAAAATATCCTACAATATTGCCTGATTTTCACATATAGGGAATATACTGTCATTCTTAAAAAGCAAACTAGAATAGAATAGAATATTTTCTGTCAGAAGGGGCCTACGATGATCATCCAGTCCAACTGCCTGACCACTTCAGGGCTGACCAAAGTTAAAGCATGGTAGTAAGTGCATTGTACAAATGCCTCTTAAACACTGACAGGCACGGGGCACCGAACACCTCTCTAGGAAGCAGCTTCCAGCATTGACCGCCCTCTCGGTAAAGAGATGCTTCCTAATGTCCAGTCTGAACTTTATCTGGCGCAGCTTTGAACCCTTTGAGCAGGCTGGACCGATGGGCTGAGGCCAATGGCATGAGGTTTAACAAGACCAAATGCCGGGTCCTGCACTTGGGGCACAACAACCCTATGCAGTGCTACAGACTAGGAGAAGTCTGGCTAGAAAGCTGCCTAGAGGAGAAGGACCTGGGGGTGTTGGTTGACAGCCGACTGAACATGAGCCAGCAGTGTGCCCAGGTGGCCAAGAAGGCCAATGGCATCTTGGCTTGGATCAGAAATGGGGTCACCAGCAGGTCCAGGGAGGTGATTCTCCCTCTATAGTCGGCACTGGTGAGACCGCACCTTGAGTACTGTGTTCATTTCTGGACCCCTCACCACAAGAAGGATGTTGAGGCAGGTGTGACCTTCTTTCACCCCCTTTCCTTATGGCTCCACCATCTCAAGGATGACCTTGGTTTCCATAGGGATAAGTGTGAGCTATGGCCTTTCTGCATACCAGTGTCCAGTGCAGGGAGTGGATGGCTGTGCCTTTGCACCCTTTGTCTGATCAGGGCCTGATGATTAATATTTACTGAGCCATGATGACCACTGTGAGTTTAATTGGTGAGTTAAGGTCTAGATCACAGTTCTTGACAAGAAAATGTTCTCTGAATATAAGTGAGTAAGCTCCTGTACTTCTGTCATATACATTCCTCCTCTCTGCCAGTGTTCACAGTGAGGCAGGAAACAAGCATGCTACTTGCCTGTGAGGCTGGTTTTACTGCTAAGCATCATTTCCATAGACTTTCCATTCTTGTCCCTTTCATTGAAAATTCTCCTCTAGCACTATGTTCTTTTTACTTGTCCCTGTGCTTTTCATTCCTCTGTTTCCTATGTATTGCTTTGTTCTTCTCTGCCTCCTCATTTTTTCATTGCTGACTGCTTTCCCTTTGAAAATTTTCTTCCTGAGAGTATTCTCAAAGCCAAGATAGTTACGTGAACACTGTCAAGTCCTTCCTTTTTACTGTGTGTCACTTCCAGCCCCTCCTTTGCTTTCATGGCTGTGTGTTCTTCAAGTGCCCTGTGATCATTTCTTCTTTTTTTTTTTTCTTTTCCTTTACAGGTGGTGGTTGCCTGCCCTTCTTCTGTGCCCGTCTTGTATCTGCTTTCTCCTCTGACATCAGTTTCTTGCTTTAACTATTTCTACATCTGGGTGACTTCAGCCTCCAGTTCAGTCTCCAACCACCTGATGTCTTTTTCTTTTTCTTTGAATGGAATCTCCCATATTCTTGGGTGAAAATATGTCAAAAACTGGTTGGCCATCAGAGATAAAGGTAGTGGAGCTCTGGATGAATCATTAATTAGAAGCATATTTAGGTTCTTGCATGTTTGTGTACATTAATTAAGAAATGTGTTTCAGTGTTCAGTCTGTTAAAATAATTGGATGTGCCTGGATATTTGCAGTTTTGTAAATAATAGTACTTATGTATGCTCTATGCTTCAATAGCATACTTCCTTTCAGGTCTGAAATGTGTTATGCACAATTGAGGCCCATAACATTTTGGGAAGATACAGAATTATGTAAAGGCATAAGCCAACATTCCTAAATCAGACTGAAGGGAATAGAGGACCTAGATTCTCAACTCTCTTTGAAAATGAGGCCTTGAGTATGACAAGCAGGGCACACAGTAGTGTAGTATTCTTTAAAAACACTGACCTGCGTGGCATGTACAAGAACATGCAAGAAGTTGTTGATGGGGCAGGGAACACCATATGATAGGTAAACATAAAATGTAGAACTTTAAGCAAATTAAAAGAAGCTTAGCTTATTATAAACTAATCCATATAAGGGCAAAAGCTTAGTTCAATGCTTGTTAGCAGTGGCCTTGAAAGCTGATAAGGAGAGCCAGTATGCAGAGTTCTACTGATAAGAAGAAGCTGCTATGCAACATCAGCAGTCTTGAGCTGGAAAGCAACCAGAAGGGGACTGCACCTGCGCACAGTTCGAGGGAAAAAAAAGTTCATTCTGAGGAGGGCTATTGACTTCATCCCTAAGACCCTGGCCCACGACCACCAGGAGGCACTGCACAGGCACAAGACTGGAGAGATCCTTCCAGAACTAATTATAATACGAAGCGGAAAAGGTTATAAATATGTAGTAGGTGCTTATAATTATGCATGTCTTTACACTATAAGTAGCTGTTTGTTAAGTTACACAGCGTGCGTGTTGGGCAGAGCTTATCTCTCTCATACCCGCTAGCGAAATATAACACATACCTGCTTTATAACTCATTTCAGGTTATAGGGTTTGATTCCGCAAAACACATCCTATTAGCCCTGTGTCAGCTCCATGTGTGGTCCTGCGTGGTGAGAGGATGTGGGCATCAGTTCTGAGATTTATAAAAGCAGTTATTTTAAACATGGTTATCGGGTATGGTGTTGGAGATGTTGATTCCAAACTTCCATGTCTTTGATTTGTGGCTTAAGGAAAAGCCTTGTCTGAGCTGTGGAGAGCACCCTGTGCTGCTGTGTACCTCTGTGGCTGAACCCACTCCAAGGAGAAGCAGGATTTGACTGTGATTTCTTAACTGACATTGCATACACTTCTTAGCATTTACAGTACATAAAACCAGACTGGCTGGTCTTATCACTTAGGGTCAACTTCACTGTCGGCAACAGGTAACTTATGCAGTTTTAAGAAAGCATCTGAATTTGAACAGCGAGGCATTTCTTGTTGCACTTGACATGCACTCACTGATATGTAAGTAGCTCCTTTGCTGTTTAGCAAGTTGTCAAAGCGAAACAAAGAGACCCCCTCCCCAAATACAGTCTACAATCAGCCACGTTTTACTTTTTTGCTAGAAAAGGCTTTTAAGGTGCTAGTTGGCTCTTAAACATGCATTAAACCATCCATAGAATGTAAAATAAACACAGTTCAGCATCTCTCAGAAAACAGATTATAAAATGTGTTGGCAAATAACTCTTAAATTGGTCTCCCTAGTATGTGTAAATCGATGTCTACTGCAGGGCAGGCTAGAAGTCACTTTGCTTCCTTTGTTTTCATGCTGTGCTTTTCTGCTGTTTTACTGAAAGGTAGTTTACTATGGAGATTGCTAATATTCAAAACGAGAATAAAAAGTTAGCAGGAAATTGTTAAGCAGTTTTAGAGGAATGTCAAGCCTAACTCTTATAATGACTCTCCCACTTCTCTTCTCTCCCCTTAGAATCCTACGCGCAGCTTTGGTCTCTTTTTTTTCATATTGCATGTTAACCTCTGTGCTGTGCTTCAGAGGAAGCGTGAACGATGTCTCTGCTCAGGAAGATAAAGTAAACTTAGCAGGAGCATTCTGTGGTTGCTTGGCCTTGTAGTCTGATTGTCTTATGGTGACAGCTAGCATGGGGAGCAGAAAGGCTCTAGGAATGATCTTGAAAAATTTAGTCTGGGGTTGTCATTGCCCTTTGATGAGTGTTTCTTTAATATGTAATTGATTTTCAGTCCTTGGAAAATTTGCTTAATATGAACTGACAATTCATCTTTGCAGAGTAATCAACCTGCATCATCTCTGCCTCTGGGTTTTCTGGTATTTTTATCTGGATCCGTAAATCCAGATCTAGTCTGTCCAGCCCACCTTATGCTTTAAGCATAGGGAGAAATTTCATATTACTCAAGGAGTTATTGTATAGTGGTGTGTCTGGCTACTCACCTTGCAGTGACCAGTTGCAAGCTAGTCTGGAAGGGTTAGTCTATTCTGACACTATAGGAGAAGGATGTACCACCCAGCAAAGGCTATAGTGAGGAGTCTCATCCTGGCTGGCAGGGCAGCAGATGTGGCAGTATCACTGCATCTCCTACTTGATTAGTCAGGGCAGGCCTTGGATCTGAACATGAGAGATGGACACATTTTTTGCCGAGGGAATTCTGCAGTCACAAATTGAGGATTTGACCCAGTTTTTAAATGAACACTTGTTCTTGAGAGTAAAACTCTGCTTCCTAGGACATCAAGATAATTTATGTACCATCAGCCTTGTTACTGACAATTCAGAGGTTTTCTGCAGTGGAGGATGAAATAGTTGAAAAGCAGGGCTGTAGAAAATAGCTGTTACAAAAGAACCAGATGTGATTGTTCTAGGACTGGGAAAAAGCTTCAGAGCTTTTCCAATTTAGTCAAGAAGGCAGGTAATGATAGTCCTGTCTATTTTGTATAAAATTGGTTAATGAATCTCAGATCAATTATTAGTGGCTATCACATCACCAACAAAAAGAGAGTAATCTCCATCTATCACTCTGGACAGAATAAGCAAGAAGGACAAGACTTGAATGAGTGATTGAGTATGATGCTTTATTTTCCTCATTTCAGGCCAAGCTGGAAGCACATTACTAGATTGTTGAGAGCAAAACTTCCACCAGACATTGTATCTCTGACGCATGCCCTCCAAGTGCATGTTTCTGGGATGCAGAAATAAGATAGCTTTTCCTAAATGCTAGCCTGGTAGTGCCTTTTTCATTTGCAGCAATATCCTTTGGAAAGTAGCCAGTATTTTTTCTTATTTTACTTTTCCTGTTTTATATAAAAAAAAAAACCCACAATATTTAGAGGAATTTCATTTAGAAACAACCTGAACATCCTACCTAAAAATACAATTTAAAATGTTTGTTGGATAGGCCAGGAAAAGAAAAACTTCCTGCTGAAGGACTTGATTTTGCAGCTATTTGCATCTCCTTATGGCTTGTCTGCATTAGAGGAAGCTGTGGCAAGGGAAAAGAAAATTAAACGGCATTTAAAGCACCACTTTTCAGCGGTTTCCTTTCTTCATCTGTATTATCCTGTTGGATTAATGTACCTTTGCTGTAGTCAATTTGTCTTCTAGCACAGTCAATGCCTGGCCCAGGGAGGAATTTCTAAATGCTGCTATCATAAACACATATTGGAAGGTCCAGAAAAGAAGAGCCATTTGAGTTTTCTATATCCCTAATTTAGGTATTCTGACTGTTATGGGCTTCTAATGATTTTTCACTTTGGGACCTATGATAATCTGTTCATTTCTTTTTTTTTTTTACGACAGTAGCAGTGGAACACCTCCAAGGGTGGTCAGAGTTATGATGATGACCTGGACATGAGAAATTCCTTATAACTCTTTAATGCCTCCTACTCGTCCCTTAGCTCCCTAGCAACAATATCTCTTTTTGGCTAATAGAGATTTCTCATAATTATTCACACATTTTCTTGACAGTGTAAAAGGTTATCATAGGATCATGGAATGCTTTGTGTTGGAAGGGACCTTAAAAATCATCCAGTTCCAACCTCCCTGCCATGGGCAGGGACACCTCCCACTAGATCAGGCTGCCCAAGGCCCATCCAACCTGGGATGAGGCAGCCACAACTTCCCTGCGCAACCTGGGCCAGGGCCTCACCACCCTCATCGTGAAAAATTTCTTCATAATCTCTAATCTAAGTCTTCCCTCTCCAATTTAAAGCCATTCCCCCTTGTCCTATCACTCCAGGCCCTTGTAAAAAGTCCCTCCCCAGCTTTCCTATAGGCCCCCTTCAGGTACTGGAAGGTCACAATCAAGTCTCCCTGGAGCCTTCTCTTCTCCAGGCTGAACAACCCCAACTCTCTCAGCCTGTCCTCATATGGGAGGTGCTCCAGCCCTCGGATCATCTTTGTAGCCCTCCTCTGGAGCCATTCCAACAGCTCCATATGCTTCTTATGTTGAGGATTCCAGAACTGGACACAGTACTCCAGATGAGGTCTCACAAGAGAGGAACAGAGGGGCAGAATCCCCTCCCTCGCCCTGCTGGCCACGCTGCTTTGGATGCAGCCCAGGATACGGTTGGCCTTCTGGGCTACGAGCACACATTCCTGGCTCATGTTGAGCTTCTCATCGGTCAGCATCACCAAGTCCTTCTCTGCAGGGCAGCTCTCAATCACATCGTCCCCCAGCCTCTATTGAAACCATGGATTGCCCCGACCCAGGTGTAGGATGTTACACTTGGCCTTGTTGAACCTCATGAGTTTCACACAGGCCCACTTCTCCAGCTTGTCCAGGTCCTTCTGGATGACATCCCGTCCTTCCCGTGTGACAGCTGCACCACTCAGCTTGGTGTCATCTGCAGACTTGTTGAGGGTGCACTCGATCTCACTGTCAATATCATTGATGAAGATATTAAACAGCACTGGTCCCAGTATGGACCCCTGAGGGACACCACTTGTCAGGAATCTCCATCTGAACTTTGAGCCACTGACCACTACTCTCTGAATGCGACCATCCAGCCAATTTCTTATCCACCGAAAAGTCCACCCATCAAATTCATATCTCTCCAATTTTGAGAGAAGGATGTTGTGGGGAGATGGTGTCTAAGGCTTTACAAAAGTCCAGATAGATCACATCCATTGCTTTTTCAATGTCCACTGCTGTGATTACTCCATCATGGATAGCCACTATATTGGCCAGGCAGGATTTGCCCCTGTTGAAGCCATGCTGGCTGCCATTAATCACCTCCCTGTCCTCCATGTGCTTTAGCATTGCTTCTAGAAGGATCTGTTCCATGATCTTCCCAGGCACAGAGGTGAGGCTGACAGGTCGATAGTTCCCAGGATCCTCCTTTCTACCCTTTTTAAAGATGGGCACAATGTTGCCCTTCTTCCAATCACCAGGGACTTCTCCTGACTGCCTTGACTTTTCAGATATCATGGAGAGTGGCTTGGCCACCACATTGGCCAATTCCCTCAGGACTCTGGGATGCATCTTGTCAGGTCCCATAGACTTCTATATGTTCAGGTTCCTCAAGTGGTCACAAACCTGATTCTCCCCTACAGTGGGCAGGGTTTTACCCCCTGATCACCATCTTGCTGTCCATTAACCCAGGAGTGGTAAGAAGAGTGGTTGTCTATGAAGGCTGAAGCAAAACAGTTGTTGCGTCCCTCAGCCTTCTCCTGTCTGCTGATACAAGTTTCCCATTTTCATCCATCAGCGGGGTTACATTCTCTTTAACGTTCCTTTTCTGATTGATGTACCTGTAAAAGCCCTTCTTGTTAGTCTTTACTTCCCTTGCCAAGTTCAGCTCTAGCTGTGCCTTGGCCTTCCTGTCCCCACCTCTACAGCGTCCCTGTCCTCTTCCCAGGTTCATTGTGGCCGTTCTTTAAAGACAGCTCTTCACACTCTATCCATTTCCTGATATAGAGGGCAATGCCTCCACCCCTCCTTCCCAGTCTGTCCCTTCTGAACAGCTGTAGCCATCGATAGCCACACTCCAGTCATGGGAATCATCTCAAGTTTCAGTAATGGCAACCAGATCATAGCTTTCTAGCAGCATGGTAGCCTCCAACTCCTCTTGTTTGTTGCCCAAGCTGTGTGCGTAGGCATGCTTCAGCCAGGCTGTTGGCCATGTCACCTTCTTAGTGGAACACCCCTTATTTCCCTTACAGTGTTCCATAGAAGTTTTCTTCCTGGCACCTACTACCTCAGGAGCCCCCAGCTCATCTCCACAGGGGACAGCCCTGCAAGCTCCTGAGCAAAGACCCTCCTCCCGCTTCGAGAAAGGTGGCTCCCATCTGATACCTGTAAGCCTGGTGCCGTGTAGGCCATCCCATTGTCAAAACTCGCAAGTTGTTCCAGTGACACCAGCCATGGAGCCATGTATTAATAGACTGGGCCCATCTGATCTTTCTGGTGTCACCACCCACAACTGGAAGGAGGGAGGAAAAGATCACCTGGGCCCCAGATGCCCTCAGTAGACGTCCCAAGGCCCTGAAGGCTCTTTTGACCACCCTTGGGCTCCGTACTGCAGCTTCATCACCTCCCACGTGGAAGAGCAGTAACAGGTAGTAGTCTGAGGGCTGTATCAGATTGGGGAGTTCCCTAACGATATCTCTAACCCAGGCTCCCGAGAGGCAGCAGACTTCCCTGTGAGTAGGGGCTGCCCAATGTATTGGACCTTCTGTTCCCCTCAGCAGAGTCTCCTACAACTATGACTCACCTTTTCCTCCTCATGGCGGTTGTAGTAATATGGAGGGTGGAGGGGTCGCTCTGGCCTTGGTCCCTCCACTGGTGCAGATGAGTCATCCCCCACATTGTCCACTGACATTCTCCACAGCTAGAGCCTCGTCTCTGTTGTGCAGAGGCATCTGGAGAGGCATGGGCAAGGAGGGGGTTCACTTGCTGCCCTGTTGGTGGACGTGCTTCCACTCACTACATCCCTTTAAGTCCCTGCCTCCATCCCAGTGGGGGGAGGATACCGGATCCCTTTGATCAGGGGCTTTCTCCGGTGGCTGTCTCTGTTCCTGTGTGAGGGAGCTCAGGGTCCGTTTCCACCAGTCGTTCTCTTGCTCAGACTCTCTGATGCTCCTTAGCCTCTCTACTTCCTCTCACAGCTCTGCCACCAGGCCGAGGAGATCATCCACCTGCTTGCACCTCACACAGCTGTACCCCTGCTGCCCTCTGTTTCCAGTGCAAGCTGGGGGCATTCCATGCAGCTTGAGACCTGGACGGCTGCGTGTTTTCCCGGGAGCTCAGTCTGGGCTGACGCGTCCCTTCTGGCAGGTGCGGAGGATGCAGCCTCCCACCAGGTGGGCACCATGGCTGGGTTCCCACTCACTGACTGAACTCAGAGACTGTGCCCTCCCTGCTCACCCTTCCCTTGCAAACTGCTGAGCCCCACCCGTCTGCTGAGCCCGCCCCTGTTTGCATGCTCCTGTTCACCACGCTCCAGTCACTGCACTCCTAAGGGGCAGTTTAAGTCTCCCTGGGATGCTTCTGGGACTGATGAGTGAAAGCAGACAAAGGGGGTTGGGAGTGTTCGTTAGATCTTGGTGTTGTTTGCCTTGAAGACCTTGGAAGTTGATAACGAAGGAGCCAGCTAGCAGAAGTTTACTGATAAGTGGGCATTGGAATGCAGAAAGCTGGAAAACAACCAGAAGAGACTGTGCTTGTACACAGTTCAAGGAAAAAACATTTTCATCCTGAGGAAGACTTCTTACTTCATCCCTAAGATCCCGGCCCATGACCACCAGGAGGCACTACACAGGTGCAAGACTGGAGCGAACTTTCCAGTACTAATTATAATACAAAGCAGGGAAAGGTTATGGATATGTAGTAGGCGCTTATACCTATGCATGTCTTTACACTCTAAGTAGCTGCTTGTTAAGCTATATGGTGTGCAAGCTAGGAGGAGAACCCCCTTGCACCCCAGTGCTGGAAATAAACATACCTGTTTTATTACTCATTTTGGGTTATAGGGTTTGATTCTGCAAAACAGGACTGCCCCCCTGTGCCAGACACCACGTGGCAGCTGCTGGGACCCAGAGTCAGGAGCCACCTGGCTGCAGAACTTACCGTCCCTGCTGCCAATTCTCACCGACTAGCAAGATGTACTGCTTAGTACAGATATATTACTTAGTAATTTTTCTCATATTTCTGCTGTTTATGAAAGGAGGAGTTGTGTCACTGAGTGTCCTTTAGAGGTGGTAACTGTCAGGCACAACAATACCACTGCATAATTTCCTGAGAATAGTTGTTACTTGTGGATTCTGAGGGTCAGTGCCTGTTCTATTTTACACTTAACAAAATGAGCTGGATGATTTGAAGTAGGACAAAGTGCTAACTGGAATCTTCAGTGCCATGAAAGCATGGATTGCTGTTGTTGGCAGTGCTTTTCATAGATTCCAAAACAACTAGTTTGAAGCAGCTTGATACTAGCATGAATACACATTCAGGGCTGTGATATGAATGTAGACATCGATCTAGTATATTTGTTTTTATCCATATAAATAAAAGCATATCACATTTTAACTCTTATGTACCTTGAAAGCATTCTTCATTGTTGGACATAATTGCATAAATATTTGGAGGGTAGAAAGGTCCAGAGATGAAGGGATACACAGAAACAAAGCTACTCAGATCAGAAGTGGATTTCAGAAGTTTGATTTGAGCGGAAATCAGATTTTTTTATTTCAGTCCAGCCAGAATTACTGCAGTTCTTTCTAGTAATAATGTCTCCTTTTGTTGCTTTGAATAAACAAACATTCTGCAAATTGTGGATTGGTTATTGTGTTGTCTAATGAGATAGCATCAGAAAAGGATGCATCTGTACATTACTGATTCAGAAGACAGAAGGATCTAGAATCATAGAATTGTTTGGTTGGAAAAGACCTTTGAGATCGAGTCCAACAGTACCTGTCCACTACTGAACTATCTGCAGAATATGGGATAATATATCCTGTTACCCTGGGTTTATTCACTTATACTTTCTGTCATCAGAAAAGTCTCCTGTTGAGATTTCTGCAGTAATATCTGAAGGGGCAGAGATTAAAGATGAAAAAAGCACAGAAGATACTCAGGTAATTCTCCATAGTCAGCTGAGAGCTGTCCATTTTATTTTTAATATTAGATTTGAAATTCACTTTATTATAAAATGGGCTTGCTGAGAAGCTTCTATGATTGATTCTTTTATGCCTGAAATGTCTCTGCTGTAGGTGAGATCTTGCAGTTTCTACTGACCAGCTGGGGTCCTTCTGCCATTTTTCAGTTTGGAGAAGCTGTACAGGGTGATGCCAGGTCCTTATGCACCAGGTCTGTCTTCATCCAGATATTATATCAAGATAGAGTGTAATTTGCTGGGGTCTGGAATCTTCCTGGATATCATGTTCATCCCCGAAAGCAAAATTTGTATAAAACAAAGTGTGGAGGGATAAAAGCAGCAGGTATAACTACCTGAAATAAGCAGTGGCCTGACTTAAAGGCAGTTGGCTGATCAGGAAAGGAGTATGCTGTGAGGAGTTTGTTCTTATCCACACAGTGTCAGGCCCTAGAATCAAGTTCAGACTAATTTCAGATAAAGCTGACTGTCCAGCAAGGAAATGAAAACACACAGCACTGGGACTTTAACACAGTCTTCTGGTCCCTGAATCAAGTTCATTTTATCAAAGGCAGTCATGCTATATTACAGAATCACAGAATCACAGAATCACAGAATCACCAGGTTGGAAAGGACCCATTGGATCATTGAGTCCAACCATTCCTAACACTCCCTAAACCATGTCCCTCAGCACTTCATCCACCCGTTCCTTAAACACCTCCAGGGAAGGCGACTCGACCCCCTCCCTGGGCAGCTGTTCCAGTACCCAATGACTCTTACTGTGAAGAATTTTTTTCTGATATCCAACCTGACCCTCCCCTGGCGGAGCTTCAGGCCATTCCCCCTTGTCCTGTCCCCTGTCACCTGGGAGAAGAGCCCAGCTCCCTCCTCTCCACAACCTCCTTTCAGGCAGTTGTAGAGAGCAATAAGGTCTCCCCTCAGCCTCCTCTTCTCCAGGCTAAACAACCCCAGCTCTCTCAGCCGCTCCTCATAAGACTTGTTCTCCAGCCCCCTCACCCATTATTATCCCACTCATGTCAGGCTCTGTTTTAAAGTAAATTCAGTTCCTGGTCTTCCATATCGTCATTCAGATATCATTCCAGAATCTCCTTGTTCTGATGGCTGGAAGTCTCCTAATATCCGTCTTGAATATTGAATCTTCAGTTACAGTCTCCTTCACTAGGCAGTAGATATCTACCAGTCTGAGAAGTGCTTCTGAAAAAGGTGTTCTGGTTTGAGATAAAACAGAATTAATTTTCTAATTTTTCAGTTAAACCTCTTTTAAGTAATTTCATTTTCTGAAAGCTAACTACATGTTTTTCAGACAGCATCTGCATCTAGAAGCGTTAATGCTTAAATTTATTATCACCAAATTAACAGGGCATTGGTATGCAGAAAGATTATTCCTTATACTTATTTCTATGGAAACCAAGGTCATCCTCAAGTTAGTGAAATGCCATAAGTCAAAGGGGCGAAAAAGGGTCACACCTCTAGGGCGGGGCAGACAGGACAGGTGACCCCTGTCAAACTGGCCAACAGAGTATTCCATTCCATATATGTCATACTCTTATAAGTGCTTATACTGAAATCTTAAAGGAGCAGGAGCATGCTGTTCCCATGTGCCATAAGACTAACCAGTGGGGAAGATGACCGGCCTGGCTGAACAGGGAGCTTTTACTATAACTCAGGAAAAAAATGGAGAGTTTACCACTTCTGGAAGAATGGCCAGTCAACTTGATAAGAGTACAGGGATCTCGTTAGGTTATGCAGGGAGATAATTTGACAGGTACAAGCCTAGCTCGAACTCAATCTGGCTACTGTTGTAAGAGACAACAAAAAATGTTTCTAAAAAAACATTAACAATGAAAAGAGAACCAAGGAAAATCTCCATCCTTTATTGGATGCAGGGGAGAACATTGCCACCAAGGATGAGGAAAAGGCTGAGGTGCTTAACGCCTTCTTCACCTCAGTCTTTAATAGTCAGACCAGTTATCCTCAGGGTATTCAGCCCCCTGAGCTGGAAGACAGAGATGGAGAGCAGAATAACCCCCATAATCCAGGAGGAAGCAGTCAATGACCTACTATGCCACCTGGACACTCACGAGTCTGTGGATCCAGATGGGATCCACCCAAGGGTCCCAAGGGAGCTGGTGGAGGAGCTTGCCAAGCCACTCTCCATCATTTATCAGCAGTCCTAGTCAACAGGGGAGGTCACAGATAACTGGAGGCTTGCCAATGTGATGCCTGTCTACAAGAAGTGTCGGAAGGAGGATCCGGGGAGCTACAGACCTGTCAGCCTGACCTCAGTACCAGGGAAGATTATGGAGTGGTTCATCTTCAATGTGCTCACCAGGCAAGTGCAGGACAAGCAAGGGATCAGGCCCAGCCAGCATGGGTTCATGAAGGGTAGGTCCTGTTTGACCAACCTCATCTCCTATGACCAGGTGGCCTGCCTAGTGGATGAGGGAAAGGCTGTGGATGTTGTCTGTCGGACCTTTAGTAAAGCCTTTGACACCATTTCCCACAGCATTCTCCTAGAGAAGCTGGTGGCTCACGGCTTAGACAGGTGTGCTCTCCTCTGGGTAAAAAAATGGCTGGGTGTTCAAGCCCGGAGAGTTATGGTGAATGGAGCTAAATCCAGTTGGTGGCTGGTCACAAGTGGTGTCCCCAAGGCTTGGTGTTGGGGCCAGTCAGTCACAGAAAAATTCTTTCCTCATTGACTCTTGGACAGCCTACAAGAAGTTTTGGTGCTACTGTTGTCCCCATTTATCACCCCCCTGGGCCAAGTCAGTAGCTAAAACCAGGCAGCTTTAGTCCCAAGATCCCCTCACAGGAAAGGGAAGAAGGAAAACGAGGGACAAAGACTTGTGGGTTGGAAATTAACACTAAAACAGCTTTAATGAAGCAATAACAATAAAAGGAAGATAACAATATTAATAAGAAAATAATAAAATATTTGCAAGTATACAAAACCAATTCCAACTGCCCCAATAACCATACATCACCACTGACGCTGCAGGGCAGGTACAGGGAAGGCCCCAGACTGGACTCAGCAGCAGGCAGGGGCTGGACTCAGGAACACATGGATGAGTTCAGGGGCAGACAGACGGACAAGGCCCTGTCGGAATGCCAGCCATCAAAGAAGAGGATGACCCCTAATCTTTTATAGAGTATGCTGTGTATGGCATGGAATACTTCATTGGCCAGGCTGGGTCACCTGTCCTGCCTGCACCTCCCCACACGTGTGAGCCCCCCCTTCTCCACCAACTCTGGGATGGCCTTAATTTACACAGGAATAGGTGTGAGCAGTGACCTCTCTAAACACCCATGGCCCATTACCTTGCTGATAAACATCAGGCTGAAAAGTCAGAGACTATGCTCTGCTTTAGCCCAAACCAGAAGAACTGTAAATCCTTACACCTCTACTTAAATATAACACTTTTCATGTCTATTTTCCTCATCTGAAAAAGTATATAGGTTAGGGTAGTAACTCAGGGGTTAGAATCCCTGAATTCAGTTTCCTTTTGCCACAGAGTCCTTTTTTGGCCTTGTACTTCAATTCTTACCCATGGAGCAGGGATCTAAGTGCCCCTATATTAAAAGGATAAAGGTATTTCACACTTACATTAAGCACAGGTACTACAGTAACAGACCCAAGCAAGTATTGTTGTCTGAAAAGTCAGATCCATCACCCAGCATGCAAATAGCCAATCTCACTCATCAAGTCTTGACATTGATTTTATTACAGAGCTGCACAAGTCTGGGTGCCTGGCAGATTTTCCACAAATCAAGCACACCTGACAGGAGCATCTGCGCTCAATTTATTACAGAAGTTACAAGGTGAACACATGCCAAGTACTTCCCTCTACAAATGATTGGTTAGTGATTACATAAAGTTACAGGTGATTGCATGTCAGAGTGGGAGGCGGACCTGGAGTAACGATGGAGTCTCAATATGAGTATGATCGTTCTCATTTATTCACACACTTAACACTCCTTATATACTTATCCTAATAATGCACGCGCTAACAAAACAAATCATAATTGGTTATGTCATACTGTTCACGCGCCTTGTGCTGTTACATAATTGGTTAGATGCTCTCAAGCATGTGAAAGGGGCAGATACAAAGTTCTCATCGGCTTCACGACTCTTCGGGACTTTCCAGCGCTGAATTCCACATTCTTGCATTCTGCTCCCTTTTATCTTATCTCAAGGTCAGGCCTAGCCACAGACAGCAAACCCTGGATTGTTCACTGCTATTAAATCATGCCCTCGTTCACCGAGCCATTCTTCCACAATTGCACCATACAAGTTGTCTACTGTGCGTGCTCAGCAGGTGGGGGCTTGCTCCTGGAGGTGGGTTGCTTCTGTTTCTCTGCCAAATTGGCAGATCTGACAGCAGGGCCTGATTAATGTTGTCTGTCCTCCTCTAATGCAGATGTCCAGGATGTTCTCTATCACATCTTCTGGGTCCTTTATTCTCTAATTAGCACAAAGCCCAGATGTGCAGGACGTACTTTATCAGGATATACCTTTATCAGATTCTCTGTGTGCTTTGCTCTTTTAATTAGCACAAAGTTTGCTACGCCATTTGATTTAATATTAACAAATGTTAGTCTGTTCTGTTGTTTGCTTATCACGATGTTTAGAACAGCTCCCTCTTTTACAACAGTAAGACAAATCTTTATTTCTGCTGCAGGGTACATCTCCCTTCCACTCTGTGCATGCACTTATCAATCAGTGCAGACTCAAGACCTTGTATTCTTTCCCTAAGCTTTTTACTGAGCCTGCAGCCATTCCCAGTGAGCGTGTCTTCATAGGGCCTCCTGACTGAGCAGTACCGGTGATGTTGTCCTCCAGTTGAATGCTCAGAAAGGACCTTTTTGAGTCACAAATACAAGTTTCAGAGTGAAAATTCTTGTTTTCCTCACTGACCTGGAATCAGAGTATATACAAATTCCCCAGAGAGCTTGCCTGCCTTCTTGCAGCCATTACACCTAAAGTGAGATGCCTTTACATCTGACGGGCTTGGAAAGATCTAAGAATTACTGTGTTGCTGGAGCTGCTATCTCCTAGAAGGATTACCATTTCTGCCCACTAGCAGAGATGGAGAATCTCAGGAGAGTCATTCCAACAATGGGATGCTTACTGCAGAAGCTAAGATTCTGCATCTTTCAAAAATCTCCGTGGAGGCCATGGAATTTTTTATTTCTCTGTCCACTGAGACCAAGACTCTGGGTTGCAAAAAGATAAATCTTCACCATAGAACCAGAAAGGAAGAAGATAAGATAGACTTTAACCGTGGAATGACTCACCTTCTGAATATGCAATGAAGTTCCAGGAATAGGCGTGCTTATGTCAATCATTTAGTGGAAAAACTATGAATATGTAAATGCCTCTGTAAATATAAAGTCTTTGAAATCATTGTTCAAGGAGAATCTCAGTGCAGCCAGTGCTGCAAATAAAGAATACCTACTTAATAGTCACATTGGCTATTGAGTCTAGTTCTTTGTTTCAACAAGATATGAAAGACTTTTAAACATATAGGATATACATATTCCCTTCCTTGTTTTTCTTTTCAATGGAGTGATGATATAACCAAGATCTCAAAGGCTGTTAAAATAATGGAGCGGATGATAATCAGAACACTTTTTATGACATTGCACAAGGTCCTGCCCTGCTAGGAGATGCTGTTTGTGCTCAAGCCATAACTCCTGCAGATGAGTGGCCACAGCTGTAGCAAGGATCACAACAGCTCCTTTGGGGAAGTTGGCTCATAGTAAAGGAACCAGGCAGGGATTTTAGCAAAAGAAGCTAAGGCAGAGGTGAAAAGCAGAAGATTAGGGAACAGCTAGTGTCTTTATGTAAGCAACTGGTTTGTTACCTTACAGCATGCTGTTCAAAGTTTGGGCTGCATCCCCTCCCAAGGTTGAAAGTTTATCAACGAAGAAGACTTCGAGCTGTCATCTTTGGACCCCAGGAGGGGTCCTCACTACCACTCAAAGGGTCAACTGCACATGAGAAGGAGGACTGGAGATATGTTAATGATTTCTTGAAAAAGAATGAATATGTAATACATTTTCAGGAGATGCAATGAATATGCATAGATCTGTAACATAAAAGACGTGTGATTTTCTCGCTTGGTGTGTGTGTTTTTGGAGGATCAATCCCCCACACACCCAGTGCTGCAAATAAAGGAATATCTGCTTAATAATGACTATCCAGTTGTTATTGACTTGTTATCTCGGAATCCTTGCCCAGCCACACCTAGCCTTCCACTCCAATGAGGAGTGTTAGAAAGCAAGGGGGCTTGGAAACTCCAACCTTTGAATCAATGTCAAAAACAAGAGGCTTGCAGTTACTTTCATGTCCTGGTAAGTCTCTTTACTGCAAACTTACTCTCAGCTGTTTCACAAAGGAGTGGAATTGAATGTCATGGCACCTTACAAGGCAGTGCTGGTTTCTTTGGGTGGGAAACACCTTGTGTGAGGCTGAATGTGCCAGGCTTGTACCATTTGGTACAAGGTGAAGACATAGCAGGCTCTGCATGGTTCTAGGCCTAAGTGAGGGCAGTTATCAGAGCAAATAAGAGTTCCTTCTTAGGGAAGCTGGGATAGACATGTATCTTTGGAGAATGTGGTGTAGGTGTAGGTATAAATCCTTAAAAGCCCAGGGGAGGAGAAGGGACCATAACTATATTTTTGACAAGTATCAGCTCAGCACTGGGCTCCAAGAAGATTGCTGTTATTCAGGACGGTGATCTTGAAGTCATTCAAGTATGTGTTTCTTTTCAAACATGTGGTATTGCTCAGCAATAGTCAAAAAGGCAAACCAAAAATTGATGGGAATTACTATGAAAGAAAAAGAACCCAAAACTCTGGATATGGTGGAAACAAAATAGAAAACTACATATAAAGCAGCAGCAGAAACAACAGAAAACTAAGGAGAAAAAAATGAAGATCTGTGATAAACTGATGTCTTGATTACCGCGTGCAGTTCTGGTTATGAACTCTGAAGAATGTATTAGGCTATGGAAGGATTAGAAAAGGTCCAGAAAAGAGAAGCAAAGATGAGCAGAAATATACATAATGACTTTTGTATCGAAGAACATAAACAGACTAGGACTCATATAACAGACAAGGGAAAGTGACTTGGTATGGGTCTGTAGAATGCTGAGTGGCATGGAGGAAGTGAAAGGGGGTCAAATGTTCATTATTGCTCATAACACAAGAATGAGGAGACATAAAATTATTGAGTAGCAGGACTAAGACAAATTTAAATCAGAATAATAATGAAATTGTGGAACTTTTCTTCTTGTCCTTTGTGATCTGGAGGGAAAAGATATACATAGATTCAAAAGGGGCTAGATAAATTTTGTAATATCTTTGTAGCTTTGTAATATCTTGATTGGAGATCATCTTGGCTGCAGTGATCACAGTATTATGGAGCTTGAAATCGTGCTGAGCATGCTGAAGATTAGTACTAAGACAAAGGTTTTAGATTTCAGAAGAGCAAACTTCAGCTCACTCAGAGCTCAGTTGGGAGGGATACTGTAGGAATCTTCAATGGAGGATAAAAGAGCTAGTGAGTGCTGGGAGTTTTTCAAGAACACTCTCCTAGATACACAAAAATAGTTTATCTCCTCTAAAGGCAAGGGAAGCAGGCAGAGCAAGAGACCCTCTTGGCTTAGCTGTGAGCTTCTGGGTCTGCTCAGAACCAAAAGGGAAATATACTGGAGATGGAAAAGTGGATAAATACCTGCTGAGAACTACAAGGGCATTGCCAGGGCATGCAGAGGTGCAGTCAGGAAAGCAAAAGCTCTGCTTGAACTGTAATTGGCCAGAGATTGGCCTGCTGTTAAATGGAAGAGGTGAATTAGTTAAAAACAGTGCTGAAAAGGCAGAGGTTCTCAATACCTTCTTCACCTCTGTGTTTACTAGTGCTATTGGGCCCCAGGTCATGGGAACAAACATCCAGGTTGATGCAGACACAACCCACCAACAGTGACTGAAGAGTTGGTGTGTGAACTGTTACAGGAGATTGACCCGTACAAATCGATGGGCCCAGATGCTATCCACCCAAGCATGTTGAGGGACATGGCTGATGTTGTTGCAAGGCCACTCTCCACCATCTTTGAGAAGTTGGGGAGATTCGAGGATGTCCCTGAAGACTGGAAGAAGGCTAATGTCACCCCCCATCTACAAGAAAGGCTCCAAGGAGGACCCAGCCAATTATAGACCTATCAGCCTCACTTCAGTCCCTGGGAAGGTTATGGAGCAAATACTCCTGGTGACTGTCACAAGTCAAATGAAGTACGTGATTGGGAAAAGCCAGCATGTATTCACCAAGGGCAAATCATGCTCGACAAACCTGATCACCTTCTATGACAAAGTAACCTGCTCGTTTGATGTGGTGGACGTTTTCTACCTGGATTTCTCCTAGGCTTTTGATATGGCTTCCCACAGCCTCCTCCTAGAGAAACAGATGCATTATGGTCTAGAAAAGTTGTCTGCACAGTGGGTGAGGAACTTGTTGACAGGCCATACCCAGAGGGTGATGGTAAATAGTTGTTTCTCAAATCACAGAATCACAGAATCACAGAATCACAAGGTTGGAAAGGACCCATTGGATCATCGAGTCCAACCGTTCCTAACACTCCCTAAACCATGTCCCTAAGTACTTCATCCACCCGTTCCTTAAACACCTCCAGGGAAGGCGACTCGACCACCTCCCTGGGCAGCTGTTCCTGTGCCCAATGACTCTTACTGTGAAGAATTTTTTTCTGATATCCAACCTGAACCTCCCCTGACGGAGCTTCAGGCCATTCCCTCTTGTCCTGTCCCCTGTCACTTGGGAGAAGAGGCCAGCTCCCTCCTCTCCACAACCTCCTTTCAGGTAGTTGTAGAGAGCAATAAGGTCTCCCCTCAGCCTCCTCTTCTCCAGGCTAAACAACCCCAGCTCTCTCAGCCGCTCCTCATAAGACTTGTTCTCCAGCCCCCTCACCAGCTTTGTTGCTCTTCTCTGGACACGCTCCAGAGCCTCAACATCCTTCTTGTGGTGAGGGGCCCAGAACTGAACACAGTATTCGAGGTGCGGTCTCACCAGTGCCGAGTACAGAGGGAGAATAACCTCCCTGGACCTGCTGGTGACCCCATTTCTGATACAAGCCAAGATGCCATTGGCCTTCTTGGCCACCTGGGCACACTGCTGGCTCATGTTCAGTCGGCTGTCAACCAGCACCCCCAGGTCCTTCTCTTCCGTGCAGCTCTCCAGCCATTCTTCCCCCAGTCTGTAGCGCTGCATAGGGTTGTTGTGCCCCAAGTGCAGGACCCGGCATTTGGTCTTGTTAAACCTCATCCCATTGGTCTCAGCCCAGCAATCCAGCCTGTTCAGATCCCTTTGCAGAGCCTCCCTACCCTCCAGCAGGTCGACACTTCCTCCCAGCTTAGTGTCATCTGCAAACTTGCTGAGGGTGCACTCAATGCCTTCATCCAGGTCATTGATAAAGACATTGAACAGAGCTGGACCCAGTACTGAGCCCTGAGGAACTCCACTTGTGACTGGCCTCCAGCTGGAGTTCACTCCATTGACCACCACTCTCTGGGCCCTGCCATCCAACCAGTTTTCAACCCAGGAGAGTGTGCGCCTGTCCAGGCCAGAGGCTGACAGTTTCTGAAGCAGAATGCTGTGAGAAACTGTGTCAAAGGCTTTACTGAAGTCCAAGAAGACTCCATCCACAGCCTTTCCCCCATCCAGTAGTTGAGTGATTTTGTCATAGAAGGTGATCAGGTTAGTTTGGCAAGATCTGCCTTTTGTAAACCCATGTTGACTGGGCCTGATCACCCGGTTCTCTTGCGTGTGCTTCATGATAGCACTCAAGATTACCTGTTCCATGACTTTCCCCGGCACTGAGGTGAGACTGACAGGCCTGTAGTTCCCCGGATCCTCTCTGCAACCCTTCTTGTATATGGGCACAACATCAGCCAGCCTCCAGTCCAGTGGAACTTCCCCAGTCAGCCAGGACCTCTGGAAGATGATGGATAGGGGTTTGGAAAGGACATCCGCCAGCTCCTTCAATACTCTTGGGTGGATCCCATCCAGCCCCATAGACTTGTGGGTGTCTAGCTGGGCAAGCAAGTCTCTAACCGCCTCCTCTTGGATCACGGGAGCCTCAATCTGCCCCTCTAACTCTTGGATTTGTAAACAGAAGGAACAACTTTCTTTGCTATTAAAGACTGAGGCGAAGAAGGCATTAAGTACCTCAGCCTTGTCCTTATCCCCTGTCACTGTTATTCCTTCTGCATCCACTAGAGACTGGATATTCTCCCTCGTCCTCCTTTTCCTGTTAATGTACTTGTAGAAAGACTTTTTGTTGTCTTTCACAGACTTAGCGAGTTTTAATTCTAGTTGGGCCTTGGCCCTCCTGAGTTTTTCCCTGCACGATCTCACTTCGTCCCTGTAGTCCACCCAAGATGCCTGTCCTTTCCTCCAGAGCACATAGAGCTTCTTTTTCTTATTGACGCATCTTGAGATCACCCTGCTCCACCAAGCTGGCTTTTCCCCCCGCCGGCTCCTTTTCCGGAACACAGGGATGGCCTGCTCTTGAGCTGCTAGGATTTCATTTTTCAAGAGCGCCCAACCCTCGTGGGCTCCCTTGCCCTGAAGGACTGTTTCCCATGGGACTTTGCTAACCAACCTTCTGAACAGGCCAAAGTCTGCCCTCTGGAAGTTTAATGTGACTGCTTTGCTAACCCCCTTCTTTATCCCACCTAGAACTGAAAACCCTATCATCTCATGATCACTTAATCCCAGGCGTCCTCCAACCGTCAAATCCCCAACAAGACCTTCTCTATTCACAAACAGCAGGTCTAGGAAGGCACCCTCCCTTGTTGGTTCGCTAACCAGTTGTGCGAGGAAGTTGTCTTCCATGCACTCCAGGAACCTCCTAGACTGTTTCCTTTCTGCTGTATTGTACTCCCAGCAGACATCCGGAAAGTTAAAGTCTCCCACAAGGACAAGAGGCAGAGATTTAGAGACTGTCCCCAGCTGTTTATAGAAGAGTTCATCAGCAGCTTCTTCTTGGCTGGGTGGTCTGTAACAGACTCCTATCACAAAGTCCCCTTTCTTGTGGGCTCCTCTGATTTTAACCCATAGGCACTCGATCCCGTCCTCACCGTAATCCAGTTCGAGAGTTTCAAAGCACTCTTTGACATAGAGGGCTACCCCGCCTCCTTTCCTACCCTTCCTGTCCCGCCTGAAGAGTTTATATCCCAACATAGCTGTACTCCAGTTATGAGTCATCCCACCACGTTTCTGTGATGGCAATGACATCATAGTCACCTTGCCCTACAGCAGCTTCCAGCTCCTCCTTCTTATTGCCCATGCTGCGTGCATTGGTGTAAATGCACTTCAGCTGGGCTGATGAACCTTCAGCCCTCGTAAAGGGAAGAGAGTTTATTCTCGATTGACTGGTCCTTGGAATAACTAATTCCACAGACCCAGTTTCATCCTTACTGTCCCCACTTGTACTCGCCCTCACTTGCCCTGTGGTGGTGTACTGGTGGTCCTCTCCAGCACACCATTTCTCAGCCGCTGGTTTCCCACTTCCAGGCTCATTCCCAACTAGCCTGGTCTCCTCCCCTTCCCCCTTCACATCTAGTTTAAAGCTCTATTTAAGAGCCTAACCAGATTTTTAGAGATAACTTTAGTCCCCCTTCGAGACAAGTATGACCCATCCTTAGTAAGAAAACCTGGGGGTGGGTGGGTCACCCCATGATCAAAGAAGCCAAAGCCTCTCTCCTCACACCAGGCTCGGAGCCAGGCATTAATCATCTGTACATTCCTGACTTCCTGCTCCATATTCCTTAGTATTGGGATGGAGCTAAACACCACTTGCGCTCCAGAGCCCTCAATCATCTTCCCTAAATCCCTGAAGTCTCTTTTGATGGCTTTCAGCTTTCTGCGCTGTAAGTCATCATTACCTGTTTGAAATACTAACAGGGGATAGTAATCCGTTTCCTTCACCAAGGAAGGGAGTTTTCTATTGATATCCCTCACTGATGCCCCTGGCAAGCAGCAGACCTCCCTGTGGAGCGGATCCGGTCTGCAGATGGGACCCTCCATTCCTTTAAGAAGGGAATTCCCTAAGACGATCACTCTCCTCTTTTTCTTGACAGAGGATGTTTTTAGGGCCCTCCGAGGACGCTGGAGCCTAGGGAATGTTTCTAGGCTGTGGGGACCATCTCCTTCTTCCTCTGCTTCTTCCTGGGGAATAGGTTCTACCTGCAGCATTTCATATTTATTTCTGAGGGCTATCTGGGGGTTAATTGTCTGGGTGGGGGGAGCAGGTTTCCTGCGCCGGACAGGAACTTGCTGCCATCCCCCATCTCTTGTTCCCCCTGCCTCACAGATTATAGGATCAAGCTGCTCCGCCGCATTGGCTCCAGCAGCCTGCTGGGTTTGTGCGAGGGCACTGCTCCAAAGATCTATGTCCCTCTCACATTCCCTGATAGTCCTTAACCTATTCACCTCCTCCCTCAGCTCTGCCACCATGTGAAGGAGTTCTGCGACTCGTGCACAGCTCCCACAAGCGTAGCCGGTATCAGAGGCACGGGCTGGTGTGGGAGGGGGGCACTGCCTACAGCCCAGGGTCTGCGTGGCTGCATGGACCCACTGAGGCTCTGTCTGGGTGGCAGTATCCACCCTGCTCGCTGCAGCACCCGGAGCAGTTTTAATCTTCTGCCTGGTAGCCACCATGGTCAGCCACCAGCCTCTCCCTGAGCCCTTCCTGCTCGCCCAAACTGCCGCTCGAACTGCCCCTTTGTAATAACGTGCCCCGCACCTCTTTGCCCCGCACCTCTTTGCCTCGCTCCTCTTCGCCGCGCTCCCAAGAGACCGTTTAAATCTCCCGCGGAATCCGCCGGGACCGCCCCCTCCCGTCAGGCACCGCGCGGGACCGTCCGCTGCCGCGTGTCAGGAGCCGAGCACCGCCCGCCCCGCTCCCGCTTAGGTTTTCCTAGGCTTTTCCCGTCACAGGGAAGTGCCCCACCACCTCAGATGGCCACCCCACCGCAGTACTCACCGTCCTGCCGCTGGATGTCGCCAGCAATAGTCAAACTAGCAAACAGTCACAAGTGGAGTCCCCCAGGGATCGATATTGGGCCCAACACTGTTTAATATCTTCATAACCTCAAACTAAGCTGATCGCCTTCTATGAAATTCCCAGAGAGCCAGTTTGCTGTTGGCTATTAAGAAGGATAAACCATCTCATTAAGTTCATAACTGCAAGTTGCTGGAAGCTCTGAGTACATATAAGGAGATAGACCGAGAATTGCTGATGTTCTTATGATCTTTAAGCAGTTGCTACTCAATACCTTTGGAGAGAAGATACTTGGCTACAGGGACCTTTGGTATGGTCTCAAATAGTCATTCTTATGCATTTCTCTGTGATCTGTCAATAAAACTAGATGGGTTGTCTTCATTTACACTAGTAAGGACTGCATTCTTCTTGCAATATTGCACCATTTCATTTTCCTCTTAAAAATTAGATTTTTCTTTTGAAGTTCACTCCATCTGAGCCCTGGAAATGTTCCAGCTTGCCAAGAAGCCTAAATTGGCCTGACAATCCCTTTAATTAAGCAGGCAGCAGCTATTCTAAAGAGCAGATTAGAATCAACCTTTGCAAAAGAAAACATGTTGAGGAGCATTCAGGATCACAGAATCACAGAATCACAGAATCACAAGGAAAGGACCCATTGGATCATCGAGTCCAACCATTCCTAACACTCCCTAAACCATGCCCCTCAGCACTTCATCCACCCGTTCCTTAAACACCTCCAGGGAAGGTGTCTCAATCCCCTCCCTGGGCAGCTGTTCCAGTGCCCAATGACTCTTACTGTGAAGAATTTTTTTCTGATATCCAACCTGAACCTCCCCTGACGGAGCTTCAGGCCATTCCCTCTTGTCCTGTCCTCTGTCACTTGGGAGCAGAGCCCAGCTCCCTCCTCTCCACAACCTCCTTTCAGGCAGTTGTAGAGAGCAATAAGGTCTCCCCTCAGCCTCCTCTTCTCCAGGCTGAACACCCCCAGCTCTCTCAGCCGCTCCTCGTCAGACGTTCTCCAGCCCCTCACCAGCTTCGTTGCTCTTCTCTGGACACTAAACAGAGCCTCAACATCCTTCTTGTAGCAAGCGGCCCGGAATTGAAAACAGGATTCAAAGTGCGGCCTCACCGGTGCAGAATCCCCTCCCTGGACCTGCTGGTCACACCATTTCTGATCCAAGCCAAGATTCCATTGGCCTTTTTGGCCACTTGGGCACACTGCTGGCTCATGTTCAGTTGCTGTCAACCAGCACCCCCAGGTCCTTCTCCTCCGTGCAGCTCTCCAGCCACTCTTCCCCAGTCAGTAGCACTGCACAGGGTTGTTGTACCCCAAGTGCAGGACCCGGCATTTGTTCTTGTTGAACCTCA